>NC_068295.1:22250554-22452822 GCF_025860055.1 Xyrauchen texanus | reverse complement strand
TGTAGAGTTAGATAAAGGAAAATAATAACAAACAGTAAAAGTGAGACTGATACAGTGAGTGGTCTTGTTGAAGACAAGCACTGACTCACCACTCATAATAAAGCAACACGATAAACTGGGGAAAGACATTTTAACTGACCTATGGTCAGTTCAGCAATGCTTTGAGCTTGCCTCCCCCATACACAGACGTGCTAAAACTGTCCTTGCTACACAGCTGTGTGGCCCCAATACTGGAAATAGACTCCTTCTACCAGCCCATGAGTCATGGGTGCAAAATGGAGGCAACTGTTGATGCAAGAAATGTCCGCTTTCTTATGCAGAGCAGCTGTGACTAGAGAGAACTGGAAGACTCTTTCACTTAGGAATCTTTCACAAATGTCTATTATACATTTTACTCTCTATCCTCCTGAGAACGAGCATGACTGGTGTGTGCATTTTCCATTTCCCTTTTTGATTTGATAACTAGTAGCACCTAATAAACAAGCAAAAAATATTAATAAAATACATAAATAAAAAAGAAGAAAATGAAAAAAATTCTAGAGCAAATAGTTTTCCCTAAAAATGTATGTCCACATATGTGGACAGTGGGACTAAAATGTGAAATTTTAAATAATACCAAGCTATAGAACGTCCGATTTTTAAATCAAATTGTTTCCAAAATTGTTGGTATTTATGTTTTTGAGATGTTACAGACATTACATCAGAAAATAACAATTAATTCTGATTCAAAGTAATAGCTAACATCATCCAATCACTGCCAACCATGTAATAATGTATTATAAATTCTGAATCTATTTACTGATACCATTGTCCCAAGTCTGGTTAACATTTTGAGTGGTCCAAACATCATCTGCAGCCTGAAACTGAACTTTTGGTCGGATTTTAGGAGTGAATGCACTTAGCAGCATAGAGAGCTATATGATGCTCCCTTGCTCCCGGTTTAATGAATAAATTAACCTCCCATTAAGTCTGTCTGCACTTGTCTCAGAACAGTTTGAAATGCACCATATTTTAATCTGAACACTATGCAAAGCCTCTGAAAGCAAAATATTTAAGCTTTTGGAAGAACCCTTTGATTCTCAATGTGATAATGCACAGTAAATATAGGAACGCATTTACAAATGTTAATGAATAGAACCGTATTGTACAGTGATGACAAAATACATTTATATTAAAATGAAGTGAAATGACCCACAGAAGTTTTAATGATGAAAGTTATTCAGAATAACTTTTGATGGAATAATGTACCAAAATCCATGTATGTGGCCATTTTTTTTTATCAGAGCACTGACACAAGAAAAATTAATGAAGTTTTAAAGTGGCATATCAAATGAAACTAGAGACGCTACTCTTTACACCCAAACAGGTTTCAATGAATTTTAGTTTTTTACCAGAGGCACTTTTGTTGTCTCGTCTAACCGTAGAAGCACTTCACGGAAATCTACATCATGTTGTGTGTCATGTGACTCGGTGTGACAGAAATGTAACACTTAAATGACAGTCTAGACTGTTTTGAACAGTATTTAGTCAGTTTAAATGAATTTAAATTATGTGTTGCGTATAGCGAAGCGAAAATACAACGTCCACACATATGGACGTGGGTTGCACGAAGCTTTATGATCTTTAATTATAATGATTTCTACAGCATTCGGTAATTATTCTTGTTTATTTTGTGCTGCTTGTTATGGCAGTCGTCTTGGATTTATACTAACACCTAGTGGTTGGGATGCAGCATCATGCAAAATATATAGTTTTCAGTTACTGAAAAATTTGCTATTTTTAGACAGCCATGATTAATTTATTCTATGAGTAAAAGTGTCAGATAATGGGGAGGTTAACAAGACAAAATAAGTCCTATTTGGCTGGTCATGTGATCATGTAAAAAAACATATTTTATTAGTCAGATATGACTGGATTCTTCATTTCATTTGAGACATGTTTTAGTAGGCTACTTTTAATTTCTTAGAGTAAAACTAAGGAAAATATGACACCTAAAATGCTTTGTAGTCATGGACAAAATAAACATGTATTGAAAATGTACAGTAAAAAACAAATCATGGACAGATGTAATTTTTTTTCTGTTTATTGTATAATATAAAACTAGAAAAGTAAGACTGTTTCAAATTCATAGACACATGTCTATATATATATATATATATATATATATATATATATATATATATATATATATATATATATATATATATTCTACAGTCCACACCTTGCAAATACAGTGATCATCAGTTGATGTGATACATTTCTCAAAAATTAAATTGTCGGTATTATTGCATAGAAAAAGGCACAGCTCCAAAGCCTGAAGATACAGACTTTCTTAATGAGCAGAAAAAGGGTTGAGACTCCCCACACCACTATCTCTCGCACTCTCTCATTCTCACACACGCACGCACACACACACACACACACACACACACACACACACACACACACCCACCCACCCACCCACCCACCCAGTGGTCACTATCCTGATACCACTTATCTTTAAATTCGCCACATGTGTGGCTTGAACCATGGGCTGAAGACACTGAGATGCATATAAAAATAAGAACAAAGATCAGAAATCATGCTTCCTTTCTTTTTACATTTGGCATTGAGGGTCATCAAAAAAATTTCTCAGAAAGAGGATTTGGAAGATTGAAATTATGAAGTTTGTAGAGAATAAGTATTGCTTCACAAACCTTTTCCCTTTACACAATCTGAAATACATAAAAACATTAAATACTCATCATTAAATAGGGGCTGGGAGTGCTGACCTAGAGACTAGTACAAACACCACCCCAAATTATAATACAATAAACTAAACAGACACAAAATAATGCATTATTAAAACAAGATGAAATTAAATTTAAATGGCTTCCACCCCAATTAATTAGCAGTGATACATTCCCATAAGCATAATACATTCCTATCTCATATTCTGTACAAATTACAATCTGGATGTTAGCTTAAATATATTTACACAGAAAACAAAAAAATAAATAACTTCAAAAAAACACACTCCAAATCCAAAAATCCTATAAGTAATATTAATCATAGTTTTGATTCCATAGTATTGTACACATGGCTCTCATTCTCTCATGTTTAAAATTCTCAGACAATCTCTCGTTTGAACTCTGGGTTGTAACAAATCCAAATTGTTGCCTCTAGCAAAGGTCTCTCTGACAGCAAGTTAAAATGTCAGATTTTTAATGGCCATACCTGAACAAGATGAATTAGATAACTGTTAAATAGACATTTAACTTGTGATAATATATACGTGTTCTTCCCTTCCACATTGCTCACTGCAATGGTTGTTTGATTGATTCATATCACAAAGCCATATTGTGCGTAGTATTTTTTTTTTTTTCAGTTTGTATACTTATTATTAATGACAGCTGGTGCAATACAGCAGACTGCTCTATGAAGATAATACAGCTGATATGATAAATGGTCCCTTTCCTTTTGATTCAAACATGTGAACGGCACATACAATAATATTCTAACCAATTCGGTAAACCAATCAAATTCAGTGTTTTATGGAGTCTTCTTAGCGAATATAATGTGCTTTTTATTGCACATACTGTACATACAGAATATTCTTCTATAATGAGAGAGGGAATGACAACAGGACAGAATGAAATTCCAAAGCTTACTGTAAGAAATTTCACCCTATAAGCCCATCTCTAGCAGACTTCTGAACTCTTCTGGTGAACAAATATCATGAATATCAGGTGTGCATTTTTAAAGGGGAATGATCTGGGTTCAGTAAAAGTTCACTGGACAATTTTTGTGGCATAATGTTGATAACCAAAAAAAACAAAGTTTTAATCTATTTTTATTAAAAAAAAATGTACTAACTGTGGTTACATTAAGGCTCTTAAAATAGAAGTGAATGGGGGCCAGTCCAAAAACATAAAAATACACAGTTTCAAAAAGATAGCCACAAGAAGTAAACATTATATGTGTTAACATCATTTTAGTTTGATATAATCACTTTCTAACCTCAACTGTTTGAAGTTCTATTTAAAATTGCAATACGCTGGTAAACCCTGTAATCTAGTAACCACCGTAACGCAGGCAAATCACACTAAAATCATGTTAACACATATAATATCTACATCTTGTGGCTATACTTTTTAAAAAATGTATATTTTAATGTTTATAGACTGGCCCCTTTCACTTCCATTGTTAGTGCCTACTGTAACCATGTTTTTTGCTCTTTTTTTGTAATAAATAAGGGGCAATAATCGTTATGCTAAAAAAGCTGTCAGTTGATCTCAGAACATTGGTTTGACCCTGTAACATTCCTTTAAACTCCCCCAAATAATCTTCCATTTAAATGTAATGTGTCCATTTCTACTGGCCAAACAACACCAAGAGTAAACCCAGCAGGGCAACAGAGAGAAAATCTGATTTAACATGAACAGATAACATTAATTAAAACTCAAACAATTGTATAAATAAGACCAAACCATACAAAATAAAAAAATCATATATCTGACATCTGTACAATTATGAGTTATAATCCTGCATGCATTAGTATGTTAACAGAAATGTACCATTGTACTGGTGAGAGACATATACAAAGGAAATGTTTGACAAACAGAGTTAGATTAATTTTTATTTTTGAAAATGGGCTCATAGAATAGCAACCGTGAACATACATGTCTATGTAGTGTGTTTTCATCTTTGCATGTACAGACATGCATAGACCCTCTTGCTGAGCATTAGTGTAGCATTAAACTGGAAGAGCCACAATGTCAGGACTAATGATGTGAAGCCCAAACCAAAGCCAAAAAAGGTAAGTTGCGAGAATGTGATGGTTTGCTTATTACTGATCAGAAAAGCATTGATTGCATACATTAAAGGAGTTGTAGCATTGGCTTGATAATTTTCCCACCGTATCAAATAAATGTATATGTAAAACGTTGTGCATCAGAACAAATGTTCACTTATTGCCAGCTGAGATGTAAACACATAGAATCTGAGCTGTAATGGCAGATCATAAGAAATTTGGTTGACTGTAAATATCTGACCACTGCACAGATGTATAAATAACCTGGTAAAGGTAAAGCATGTTCCATAAATGTGTACATTTCATGTTTCACTTTAACATTTAAATGGAAGCAGACGAAAATGAATGAATGACTGACAGAAAAATTACAGACCACTTTAAATATTACTATAATGTCTAGAAGCATTAGCTCTGCATAGAAAAATATGAACACAAAACAAGTTCCTCTTTCAAAAATCATTGTGCTTCATGAAAATAAAAGAACATGAAAATAGGGCTGTACTTGCACATTCTTGCACCTGTCAGCTGAGGAGGGGGGAAGAAAGATACTACTCCTCTGACGATTTGTCTTGTTCGATTAGAAATGAAAAGAAACAGACAAAAGGATGAATAGACCGAAATTTACCAAGAGGTCATAAATGATGAAGGCACTCATATATGCCAGAAGCCAAAGTGTGTTCCAAAGATTTCTTCATGTTCATTTTTGGAAAATGCAAGCACAGTGCATGCACAGTGTTGAGAAGTAGTACTGGGCAACATCACCATTAAAATGTCAATTTCCTTGTCTTTAAAAACTGTACAAAAACACTCACAAAGTGATTCTTCAGTTTCGTTCCCAGTTTGTACTTAAAAATTATTTGATTGGTTTAGCATTTCTTCTCCAATTCCCTCCAGACCTGGTCATGATCCCACAAGCACCTCCATAATATGGTCCAGTTCAGTGAGGTCCATTTTGAAAGGCTGGTTTGAGGTGACCGAAGAAGCAGCACCACTGTAGGGTGACAGAGTCTTGAGGAGCTCATCCGCCGTCACCATTGGTGCCAGTTTTGAGGGAGTAGCACCTGAGGAAGGGGTGCAGGGGTCAAAGTCATACATAGAGGTGTCAATGTCTGCAAAGAGAATGTCGTCCAGGGCCAGGTCTGTTAGAAAGCCAGAGGACGAGGAGGTGGGTGAGGTGTTCATTTCTAGGTTGTTAGGAGGAAGGGTCTCCAGCAATCTGGCCTCGGGTGCATTGGGGACTGCTGGCCGTTCCTCAGGCAGCGGGACCAGCCCTTCAAGCTTTGGGCAGCAAGGCTTACAGCAGTCTTTGGAGTCCCCTGAGTTTAAGGTGGGGGGCAACAAGGGCAAATGGAGGGCCACAGTCAGGGAGGAAGAGGGAGAGGTAGCACCGGGCAATGCTGTTGTTGGCGGTAAAGGAGATGGACAGAGTTCCTCAATATCGTCCAGGGCAGAAGAGAAGCTGTCTCTGGCCACTAAAGGAGGGAGTCTGGGCAGAGGAGGAGCTTGCGGAGATGGTGATGTGCAAAGTGTGACACTGTCATCCTCTAAGAGTGAGGCTGGGGTGAGACAGGCCTCCAGAGGAGCAGGGTTTGACAGTCCTGTCAAGGGGGGTATAGTGACTGGAGCGGAGAGTGCAGGTGACTGGGACAGTGGTGGTGCCACCATGGACAACACGCTGAAGGCAGGTTGCGCCTCGCCGAAACTCTCGTCCACGGGGTCGTCGGGAGGAGGGGAGGGCGTAAAGAAGAGCGGCCGCAGGCTGCCCTCCTGCTTTAGCTCATCCTGGATGCGCCTTAGCATGTTGTTGATGAGAACACGCTTTTCCAGGCTGGGTTCTGTGAGCGCCCGATGGTTGTACAGCTTCATCAGGGACATATTAAAGATGGTCTGCCTCTGCAAGGTGTAGGACACCTTAGAGAGGCCGTCGGTCAATGCTCCAATCCCTGCCGCCAACGCTTTGCTTTCCAGCCCCTCTTCATCCTCATCTAGTTTCCGCTTTGACCCTTTACCCAACATATATCTGCTTAGAAAGAAAAGAGAGAGAGAAAAAGTGTGTTACCACACAGCTACTCATTTATGCTGATTAGCACTTTAGTTACTCAACAAAATAAAAAAAACACGTTACATAAAAGAAAAGTTATAAAAAACTGTTGAAAATGTTGGGTGTATAAAACACAAACATTTCTAGGAAACAACCAGCTAAACATCAAAACAGAATTTTTTTATCATTCACAAAAGCACTCACAAAGACCAAATATTATATAGACGTAATCAAATCGGCTAATCGAAAATCTTGTAAAATTAGCTTTTTTAAATAAAGGGTAAATATGGAATTCCCCCCTTGAATTTATTGTCAGGGTCACTTTCCCCCCTAAAAATATCAACATATTTACAACATATTAGTTTCACATTCAACAACAGTCACCTCTGACAGCAAAAACAGATATCTGGCAACTACAAGTTAAAGTGTCTAAAACCATAAATAGAACGCAATATTATGAAATATATCAAAACTTAATTAACATACATAAGCAGGAATTCATCTCAGGTATTTTTGCCACACCTACTTAAATATCTGGTTCATTTTTGTCATTGAAAGTTGCATTTTTGCGTAAGTCCTGGTTAAAGGGATAGTTCGTACAAAATGGAAAATTCTCTCATCATTTACTCACCCTCATGTCATCCCAGATGTGTATGATTTTCTTTCTTCTGCTGAACACAAACAAAGATTTTAAGAAGAATATCTCAGTTCTGTTGGTCCTTACAATGCAACTGAATGGTGGGCAGAACTTCAAAAATCACATATAGGCAGAATAAAAGTAATCTTTAAGATTCCAGTGGTTGATCTTCAAGAGCAATATTAAAGGTGTGGGTGAGAAACAGATCCATTTTTAAGTCCTTTTTTACTATAAATTCTCCTCCCTGCCAAGTAGGTGGCAATATGCATGAAGGAAAAGAATGTCAAAGTGAAAGTGGAGATATATGGTAAAAAGGACGTAAATATTGATCTTCTGAATCATATAACTTCTGAATATATAGATTTAACCACTGGAGTCATATGGATTACTTTTATGATGCCTTTATGTGATTTTTGAACAAAGTTCTGGCCACCATTCACTATGGATCTACAGAGTTATTCTTCTAAAATCATCGATTGTATTCTGCTGAAGAAAGAAAGTCATACACATCTGAGATGGCATGAGGAGTAAACGATGAGAGAATTTTACATTTTTGGGTGAACTATCCCTTTAACTTGTGACCCTGGTGGTAGGTGTAAACTAGTGTTGGTTAAAATCATGTTCTAAAACATGTTTTGCATATAGATTATAAACCATTAGATGCAAAACAAAACACATCCAAACAAAAAATAAAAGGAACCATTTCAATGAACAGATTTGTGGCTTGTTGCTATGATATTGCCCTGCAAGTTGATAACATATTAGCATTCGGTGCCGCCACTGGGGTGAGAGTCAGTACAGTCTCTGTGCAGCCATCGCAGAGAGGAAAGAGCCCACAATGCCTTATATTACTACTGTGCCAATCAGGTAAGGTAACAATATATGTGAATGGTACTGTGTGTTAACACGCACACTCAGATCTCAACACAATTAGAGATCTTTGAGCAGCAACAGCATCTCAAACAGGCAGTGTTGGGGAGTAACAGAATACATGTAATGGGATTACATTTTTAAAATATAAAATATACTGTATTACTGTAATAATTACTGTAAATAACTATTCCACTACAGTTAAAATTGTAATCATTGGTAATTAGAATACAGTTAGAATCAAAAAGTATTTTGATTACTGAGAAGATTACTTTGCATTTTATTGTCATTTGTTTATTTTAATATTTAGACCTTTCAGATGGAAAACATTTATCTAAAGTGCATTTGAACAGCGGTGAAACACTTTCTTATGATTTGTTACATTCATATGAGCAGACACAGAAGTAAGCTTGAAGTAAGTTTGGAGCAGAAGAAATAGAAATAAACCTTGTGTAAATTGTCAAGTTTACGCTAAGCTAAAATGCTATTTCTAGCCATTTTACATGCACATGTTACCAGACCCGATCATATTTTTTTTTATAAAAAAATAAAATTCACATTGGATCATAATTTCTTTTTTCTAGTAAGACTTTTGATATTAGGGTAAATTATTACAATATTCTTGATGATAATTTTTGTATTGTTTTCCTGTAAAAATATCAAAAAATCATTAAAAAAAAGATACATTTGATTTATTTTGTTTTAGAAACAACACAGCATAAGATATTTATGTTTTTCAGAGAATGTATTTTTAATGTGTATTTTGTCTTACTGTACTGGCAGTTTTTAGTCAAAACAAGTGAAAAAATCTACAAGTGTTGAAGAAGTAATCCAAAGTATTTAGAATATGTTACTGAACTTGAGTAATCTAACGGAATATGTTACAAATTACATGTTACAGCATGTATTCTGTAATCTGTAGTGGAATACATTTCAAAAGTTACCCTTCCAACCCTGTCAACATGACATACAATCAAAATGAATGGTGACTAAGGGTGTCACTCTTTTATGACAATTATGCATCTTTTGTGTTCCATTGAAAAAGAAAGTCATACAGGTTTGGAAAACATAAAGGAGAGTAAATGATGATAAAAATTTTATTTTTGTGTTTCTTTAATGCAACTCAAGAATTCACACTTTAGAGTCCTGTGTGCAATGAGCCGTTACCGCAGGAGCGCTTACAGGAATACAGCTTTGATTACTCTTTCCTGAGCTGTGCTGCAGTTAGGAGGGAGGCAAATGTGTGTCAGACTTTCAGTAAGTACTCACGGTAAGAATGTGTCACAAGCGCGCAAAGCCCTGATCACTGCCTGCTCAAACACATGCTGGATGCAGGAAGACAGGATCCAGCTGAGTGTTTAGTGGGAAAAGGGGACGAGAGGAGGAGCATGTGTGCCTGTGTGACCTGTTCTGAGCTTTAATGTTAGGCAGTGCTGCTCTCAGCTGTAGCAGTGTAGGTTCATGATACTAGAGGTTTATAATGGATCACATAGGCCATCGTAATATTACAGTACACTGAGTCACCACAGCTCTGCTCAGGGTGAGAGAGAGAGAGAGAGAGAGAGAGAGAGAGAGAGAGAGAAAGAAAGAATAAGTGAGATGGAGAAAGAACAAAGAGTGCTACATTGAACATATTAATGCTTGAACTTAGTGTGACACATGTATGTGGGATATTTTATTTTTTTAGAAAAAGACACTTTAATGAAAAGTTTCTATCACGTATTGACGGTTTGGCTCATTTGATAATCTACTATGTTTATGTATACATGAAACTGCCTTTACAACCCATTTTACTTCTAAAATCCAACATACACTCAGCACTTTTTTAGGAACACCTGTACTCTTACTTATTCATGAGATTATTAAATTAGCCAGTCGTGTGGTAGCAGCGCAATGTATAAAATCATGCAGGTATAAATCAGGAGCTTCAGTTAATGTTCACATCAACCATCCGAATGGGGAAAATGTGATCTCAGTGATTTCAACCGTGGCATGATTGTTGGTGTCAGACTGGCTGGTTTGAGTATTTCTATAACTGCTGATCTCCTGGGATTTTCACATAGAACAGTTTCAAGTGTTTACTCAAAATGATGCTAAAAACAAAAAAACATCCAGTGAGCGACAGGTCTGTGGACGGAACTGACTTATTGGTGAGAGAGACACATTGAACCTTGAGGCGGATGGGCTACAACTGGAGAAGGCCACACCAGGCACTTTTTTAGGACCATAGTGTTCTTAATAAATTGCTCAGTGAGTGCATTTCCGAGTTAAACAAGATTCAATAAGAAAAACATTGAATTGATTAGATTGTGAAAAGTGGGCGTTACATTTCAGAATGGAGCCAGGTGGTTTTAGGGAATGGGCTGAAAAATAAGGCAGCTTGGTGATATCAGATGATGAAGAAAGTCGCTTCAGAAGTGAAACATGTTATTGCATTATATTACACGGCTCTCTGTATTACTCCCTTCTGATTGGTCAACCGTGCCATCCATTGGTGTGATATTTCTGAAATATTAGGTGATATTACACAAGTCAATCGAATATTGTATGTCAACTCATCTACGTCTCGCATCACATCACATCACATCACATCTGCGATCTCTACAAAGAGGATAATAAAACAATTTAAACTCAAATAAATTAAATTATTTGTCAAGTAGTCTTGTAATAAGATTGACAATTTACGTTCTGCCAGTCATTACTGCTAAATAAATGCTTCAGGGTGATACACGACCACCATATTGGGGTTCATTTTGCTATAGTGATACAGACTGACTGATTGACTTTTGATTATACCTTACTTGATGAACTACTACAAATACAATATTTTTTTTCCTTGGAGTAACTTGCACTAATTAATTGTTCACAATAAGACCAAAAACATGCATCTGCAAAGTAAATGGGGTCAATTTAAATTATATTTTGAATTTAAAGTTAAAGTTTTTAATGTTAAAATAATTTCTGCTTTCCCAACGTAATATGCAGAGACAACAATGTCAGTTTTTTTCGAAAGCCAAAGAGAGTGTTCTGGGAAACCTGTCTGAAAACAATAATTATTTTTGCAATTCAATTTGGTGTCGCTAAAGGCACAGAAATCACGTTTTAATTAGGGCTGTCGATTTAACGTGTTAATTCAGTGTGAATAATTATATAAAACATGACTAGTTAAAAAAAATTCAAGCAATTAATCATGTCCCCAGACCTTAATAAGGAATATCCCTACCATCAGAGCAATTCAAGCTTGAAGTACCACCTGTTTTCTCCAGAGGGCAGTAAGCAAAACTCCAGCTGTATAGGCAACGCACAGCTAATACAGAGAAAAATCCACACTCACTGACAGCAGACAGAACACGATCTTTTGCACTAAAACAGCTTGATAGAGTGCAAATCCGAACACAGTGATCTCGAGACATGTTTTTCTTTATTTCAAACTACGTTAAACTTGACACAGTGACCTAAAAACTGCATTTTTATGATGCAACGCAACCAAAGTGAGACGCACCAAAAGTGTCTATCTGATGCATGCGTACATTGACGCATCCTTAGACAAGCCCTAATAAGCCCTGCATTCAGTTGTAAAATGGATTGCTGTGGATTGTAGGCCAATGATTGGCTAACATTCAATAATTTGGAAATAAACAATATATTGGATTCTAAAGCCAATTTATGTAACTCATTACTCATTACTTATTTTAACTTGTCAGCCACAATAATGTAATGCATTTTAAATTTGCATTTGTCAGTTATATTTATGTCATGTTATGTATAAATATATTATAAAAAATTATAAAAATGTTTTTATAATATATATATATATATATATATTTCAATCAAATCACCTTTAATTTCTTGAGTGAAACATGTAAGAAGCAACAAAAAGGACAAACAGTCTTCACTCTGGCCCACAAGGAAAAGAGAGAATGAGGAGGAGTGAGTGAAAGAGACATAGAGAAAAGGAAGCCCATTCCTTAGGCCTCCCCTCATTAGCATATAAGTGATAGCGGTAGGCAGTGCTGCAGTGTGCATGAACCTAATCCAGGCTGACAGACTCACGCACCCAAACCCTATCTGAACACATAAACACACACACACACACACTCACACAAATTCTCTCTCTCTCTCAATCTCTCTCTCTCTCTCTCTCTGCGCAGACGCAGATCAGGCTGCTTCACTTACTCAGGAAGTGCAAGTGGCTGGGCCTGTTGCCTTGCTGCCTGTTACCATGACAAACATAGTCAGCTGGGAATCCACCCAAAGAGTTGAAAAAGAGCTAGTGGAGAGAGAGAGAGAGATTCCTTTCTTTAAATATGTGATTTGCTGAAGATTTTCTGAAACAAAACTGGTGAGCTGGAAAAAAACTGGTTACACCATGGTGGAGATGAAAGGGCATTCCAAAGCATGCTGTTTACATGCAGAGTGCAAATAATTCATAAGACAGGGGTATATGAACAAGTAAACTAGATTTATGATCATGTGTAATCTAGATCTGTATTAGATCAGTGGGGGGAGACAGAGGAAATGTTTTTTTTTTAATTATTATTTCATACAAGCATTTACAATGTGATGTGCACTGAAAGAGTACTGCATTTTGAAACAAGAGATATTACTAGAAATTTGAAAATAGGCAGTACATTTACATGAGCAGTTATAATTTAGCTACAGCTGATTTTTGCATAGTCAAGCTACTGTCTTCAACTAGAATACAGTTGAAGTCAGAAGTTTACATACACCTTAGCCTAATACATTTAAACTCAGTTTTTCACAATTCCTGACATTTAATCGTAGAAAACTTTCCCTGTCTTAGGTTAGTTAGGATCACTATCAGCTTTTATTTCTTTCATTACATTTCTGGGTCATAAGTTTACAAACACTTATAGTTAGTATTTGGGATCATTGCCTTTAAATTGTAGGTTTGGGGTCATTGTCCATTTGGAAGAACCAATTGCGACGAAGCTTTAATTTCCTGGCTGATGTCTTGAGATGTTGCTTCAATATATCAACATAATTTTCCTTCCTCATGATGCCATCTATTTTGTGAAGTGCATTGTCCATCTTGCAGCAAAGCACCCCCATAACATGATGCTACCAACCCCATGCTTCATGGTTGGGATGGTGTTCTTCGGCTTACAAGCCTTACCCTTTTTCCTCCAAACATAACAATGGTCATTATGAGCAAACAGTTAAGGTGCGTACACACTGCCAGCGACATCGCGCGCAACAGCGACTCCATACCATTCATTTTCAATGAGAGCACAGCGACTTCCGGCGTCACGAGCTGTCGCGACCGTTGGCGACTAGATGTGGGCGTGTCCAGCGACGCGACAAAGTTGAGACAAGTTCAACTTTATTCAAATGAAGAGCGACTAACAGAAGCGACAGCCAATAGGAGAGAAGACGGGAGAGCTCACGTGATCCTTCTCTCGCTCTCTCTCAGGTCCTGCAGTAACGGAAAGATGGATGAAAGGCTAATTCTTGCTGTTAGAAATTTTCCAGTGCTCTATGATATGTCTCTTCCCATGTACAAGGACATTTTTAAGAAAAATACTGTGTGGAAAGGTGTATCTGAGATCGCGGGGATTTTATGGACCCAGACAGACCGGCATTTGCATTTTTGCCGCAGATAAACAGCCGCTCTGGCAAACAGCACGCCTTGTTTCTCATTCATCTTTGATATAAAGCATTTTATGTACTGATTCCATTTATATTTAGTCTTTCCCTCCAAAATGTTTGTTATTAGTGGCAAGAAAAGAGATTCGCTGTCAACAGCAATGGAATGACATCCGTGAAATGTCATTTATAAACGTTACTAGGCAACCAGTAGTGGGAACACCCAATAGCGACTTCACCGCCAGCCACTGGCGACCTGCAGCGACAACGTCGCTGGCAGTGTGTACGCACCTTTACATTTTTGTTTCATTAGACCAGAGGATACTTCTCCAAAAAGATCTTTGTCCCATGTGCACATGCAAACTGTAGTCTGACTTTCTATGGCAGTTTTGAGTAGTGGCTTCTACCTTGCTGAGCAGCCTTTCAGGTTATGTTGATATAGAACTCGTTTTTACTGTGGATACAGACACTTGTCTACCTGTTTCTCCAGCATCTTCACAAAGTCCTTTGCTGTTGTTCTGGGATTGATTTGCACTTTTTGCACCAAACTACATTAATTTCTAGGAGAAAGAACATGTCTCCTTCCTGAGCTGAATGATGCTGCGTGGTCCCATAGTGTTTATACTTGCATACTATTATTTGTACAGCTGAACGTGGTACCTTCAGGTGTTTGGAACTTGCTCCCAAGGATGAACCAGACTTGTGGAGGTCCACACATTTTTCGGAGATCTTGGCTTTCTTTTGATTTTCCCATGATGTCAAGCAAAGAGGTACTAAGTTTGAAGGTAGACCTTAAAATACATCCCCAAGTACACCTCCAATTCAGTACACTTCCTATCAGAAGCTAATTGGCTAATTGTCTAAAGGCTTGACATCATTTTCTGGAATTTTACAAGCTGCTTAAAAGGCATAGTTAACTTAGTGTATAAACTTCTGACTTACTGGAATTCTGATATGGTCAATTAAAAGTGAAACAATCTGAAAAAAAGTAGATGTCTTAAACAATTTGCCAAAACTATAGTTTACTAATATTATATCTATGGAGTGATTAAAAAATGAGTTTTTATGACTTCAACCCAAGTTTATGTAAAATTCTGACTTCAACTGTACATGACACAATGCATAATCAAATATTCAAAAGAACAATGTCAGTTTAGGAAGTGTTAAGATACCCGCCGCACATCACCTCTTCAGACCAAGTGCACAAAACCATGGTCAACTGTGGTTCATAAAACGTAGTGCTGCACAATTAATTGTTTAAATAATTAAGATTACAATTACAGCTGCCACAATTAACTAATCTTAAAAGTTGTCAATTATAGCAGTCCATGTACATCGGCTATTATTGTGTAAAATATTTCAAATACATTTTATTTAATGTGTGTTTTTGCAGTTTTTGAGCACTGTAAACAATCACATACAAATCTGTTGCTCGCTTCTGTGTATATAAAACACTTGAAAAACAGCTTTGTTTATATGCTTCTAAGAAGACCAATGTTAATTTGACAATTTAGGCTTGATTTACTGATGTTAAAAATGGCAATAAAGTGATTCAGGAACAGATTACAGCTGATTTTGGATGTGTAGCCAACAAACAATATGGTATGTCGTTATTGTAATATTGATGCTGGCAGGACAAGCGAGGCAAGGATTTAAAGTAGGAACCCAAGTGCAGTTTTATTTTAAAAAGTGCAATAAATCCAAAAACGTGAATCCTAAGTGAAAACAAAACAGAATAGAAATCAGAACCTAAACTTGAATTGACTCTAAACAATTACTTGACTAATAGAAAGAACAATGACACAACATTACACCAACACAATACAAGAAAAGGACACATGACCAGAAACAGGGACAGGAAGTAAACTAATTTCTAAATAAAAGGCATGAAAACAAAACATGAACAAAAACACATTTAAACATGAAATATCCCCCCCACAAGGGGCGGCTCCAAAAACCATGACAAGAGTTCCAACAGGGAGCTATCAGCGAAGGTGGGTCTGGAGGCAGTGGTAGACCTGGACCTTGGGGCAGAGGTGGACATGGGCTGTGTGGCAGGGAAACCAGCGAACCAGAAGGGTGCTGGAGACCATGGCGGAACCGGTGGTGGGTTTGGCGAGGCATGGCCTGGCGAGACAGGGCGTGGAGCATGGCCTGACGAGACAGGGCGTGGAGCATGGCCTGACGAGACAGGGTGTGGAGCATGGCCTGACGAGACAGGGTGTGGAGCATGGCCTGACGAGACAGGCTGTGGAGCATGGCCTGACGAGACAGGCTGTGGAGCAGGAGACCAGGGCAGAGCCAGTGGCCAGAGAAGTGGCTCCAGGAAAGGAGCGAGGTCCAGCGGTTTGGGGGTGGTCACAGGACAGGGACAGTTTCAGGAAGCCTAGGCGGCCACAGGGCAGGGACAGGGTCAGGAGGGAGTGGCTCAGAGGGTGAAGCTGTGGTAGTCTCAGGGATTGGCCATGACAGGGGAACAGTTTTAGTGGCTGTGAGCACAGGCAGTGGCAAAGTAACAGTCTATATGGTCATGGGCACAGCATTGATGGGGGAACAGACTTTGTGGTTGCGAGTACATGAAGGGACAGGGGAATGGCCTCCGTGATTGTGAACACTGGCAGTGACGGGAACTCCATGGTCTTGAGCATGGGCAGTAACCGGGGAACGACCTCCGAGGTCGTGAAAACAGGCAGTGACTGGGGACTGACCACCTTGGTCATGAGACTGTGGAACAACCTCTGTAGTTGTGAGCACTGCTGTGGAACAACCTCTGTGGTTGTGAGCACTGCTGTGGAATGCTCTGAGGGCAGAGACATGGCAGACTACGGCGACGGAGCCGTGGGAGGCTCAGGGGTCATGGCGACTTGGCATGACGTGATAGGCATGCTGACTTGGTGACATGGCAATGCGGGGCCACTTGACTAGGCATGGCAGGCGTTGTGGCTTGGCTTGACCAGAAGGGTGCTAGAGACCATAATGGAGCCGGTGGTGGGTTTGGTGAGGCATGGTTTGGCAAGGCAGGGCATGGTATGGAGCATGGCCTGGTGAGACAGGGTGTGGAGCAGGAGAACAGGGCAGAGCCAGTGGCCAGAAAAGTCACTCCAGGAAGGGAGTGGGGTCCAGCGGTTTGGGGGGTGACCACAGGGCAGGGACAGGGTCAGGAAGCCTGGGAGGCAGCCACAGGGCAGGGACAGTGAGACAGCCTTTGTGGCTGTGAGTACAGAATGGACAGGTGAACAATCTCTGTGGTCATGGACACAGGCTGTGACAGGGGACCAACATCCTTGGTCATGAGCTTGGGCAGTGACTGGGGAACAACCTCTGTGGTCGTGAGCATGGGCAGTGACTGGGGTGAACGATGTCCGTGGTTGTAAGCACTGATGTGGCAGGCTCAGGGGTCATGGCAACTTGGCATGACAGGATAGCCATGCCGACTTGGTGACATGGCAAGGCGAGGCCTCTTGACTAGGCATGGCAAGCGTAGTGGCTTGGCATGGCAGGCAGGACAGCATGGCATGATAAGGCAGATGTGGCTACATGGCATGACAGAGAAGATGTGTCAACTTGGCATGACTAGATAGATGTGGCAATAAGGCAAGGTAGGGCCTCTTGACTAGGCTTGGCAGGTGTGGTCACAAGGCATGTTGTGGCAGACGTGGCAACATGGCATGACGAGGTAGACATGGCAACATGGCATGATGTGGAAGACGTGGCAACATGGCATGATGAGGCAGATGAAGCCGAGGCTTGCAACGCCGGATTTGGGGCGGACGAAGCTTCAAGAACTGGCTCGTTGACCTTGGCAAACGTGGGTGTTGGTGTGTATACCGTGGCAGGCTTGGACGCTGGCGCGTGGACCGTGGCAGGCTTGGACACTAGCACCTGGAACATTGCAGGTGTGGACGCTGGCTCGTGGACCGTGGCAGGCGTGAACGCTGGCTTGTGGACTGTGGCAGGCATGGACGCTGGCTCGTGGAAGATGGCAGGCATGGTGGTGGCTCTGACGTAGTGGATTTGGTGGCCAGTGTAGGAGTGTTGAGTTCCTCACCCACTACTCCAACAGTAAAGGCCCGAACCACTCATTAACAGGGCAAAGTCAATAAACTTTCCAATGTACTCTACCTCCAGGCATCCTGGAGCAGACTGGCTCATTTAAAACAACACGGAAAATGTCTTTGAGGGCAATATCATTAAAGTCCACCAAGTGACACAGTCCACAAAACTCAGCCATGTAGTCCTCGAGGGGACGATTCCCCTGATGTAACCGCAGAAGTTTAACTGCTGGGTTCATTTTGTCAGGCAAATATTCTGTAATGTTGATGCTGGCAGGACAAGTGAGATGAGGATGTAAAGTAGGAACCCAAGTTCAGTTTTATTTTAGAAAGTGCAATAAATCCAAAAACGTGAATCCAAAGTGAAAACAAAAAAGAATATAAATCAGAACCTAAACTTGACTCTAAACAATGACTTGACTAATAGAAAGAACAATGACACAACATTACACCAACACAATACTTACATGAGGGCTTAAATACACGGACATGGGTAACCACATGACATAGACAACCAATAACAAGATATTAGTTTAGTCTTGTCATTGGTTGTCTATGTCATGTGGTTACATACAGTCTTGTGGGAACATAAAAAGACTAATATACAGGAACCAATAATAAAAGAGAAATGATAATAAGATAACAAGACACATGAAACCAAATGACAGGAACAAATGAGGGGAATAGGAAATCATATGACAAGGAAACATGACCAAAAAACAGGGACAGGAAGTAAACTAATTTCAAAATAAAAGGCATGAAAACAAAAAATGAACAAAAACACATTTAAACATGACAGTTATGTTATGCAAGTTCAATTAATCAGAACGAATCACAATTGCAATATGAAGGGAAATAATCGACAATTATTATTTTTGTCATAATCGTGCAGCCCTAGTTAAATGTAAACATTGTTGGACGAAGTCAATACAATCACATTATCTAGGTCTGCTAATCAGACTTTGCAAAAGTTATTGCAAATTATATAAACATTGCAAACACAAGAATTATTGTTTTAGTCTGACTGAAATAGAGATTTTAAAGTGCTTGTTAACATACTGACTTATAAGTGTGTATATATATATACACTCACCTAAAGGATTATTAGGAACACCATACTAATACTGTGTTTGACCCCCTTTCACCTTCAGAACTGCCTTAACTGTACGTGGCATTGATTCAACAAGGTGCTGAAAGCATTCTTTAGAAATGTTGGCCCATATTGATAGGATAGCATCTTGCAGTTGATGGAGATTTGTGGGATGCACATCCAGGGCACGAAGCTCCCGTTCCACCACATCCCAAAGATGCTCTATTGGGTTGAGATCTGGTGACTGTGGGGGCCATTTTAGTATAGTGAACTCATTGTCATGTTCAAGAAACCAATTTGAAATGATTCGAGCTTTGTGACATGGTGCATTACCCTGCTGGAAGTAGCCATCAGAGGATGGGTACATGGTGGCCATAAAGGGATGGACATGGTCAGAAACAATGCTCAGGTAGGCCGTGGCATTTAAACGATGCCTAATTGGCACTAAGGGGCCTAAAGTGTGCCAAGAAAACATCCCCCACACCATTACACCACCACCAGCCTGCACAGTGGTAACAAGGCATGATGGATCCATGTTCTCATTCTGTTTACGCAAAATTCTGACTCTACCATCTGAATGTCTCAACAGAAATCGAGACTCATCATACCAGGCAACATTTTTCCAGTCTTCAACTGTCCAATTTTGGTGAGCTCTTGCAAATTGTAGCCTCTTTTTCCTATTTGTAGTGGAGATGAGTGGTACCCGGTGGGGTCTTCTGCTGTTGTAGCCCATCCGCCTCAAGGTTGTGAGTGTTGTGGCTTCACAAATGCTTTGCTGCATACCTCGGTTGTAATGAGTGGTTATTTCAGGCAAAGTTGCTCTTCTATCAGCTTGAATCAGTCGGCCCATTCTCCTCTGACCTCTAGCATCAACAAGGCATTTTCGCCCACAGGACTGCCGCATACTGGATGTTTTTCCCTTTTCACACCATTCTTTGTAAACCCTAGAAATGGTTGTGCGTGTAAATCCCAGTAACTGAGCAGATTGTGAAATACATAGACCGGCCCGTCTGGCACCAACAACCATGACATGCTCAAAATTGCCTAAATCACCTTTCTTTCCCATTCTGACATTCAGTTTGGAGTTCAGGAGATTGTCTTGACCAGGACCACACCCCTAAATGCATTGAAGCAACTGCCATGTGATTGGTTGATTAGATAATTGCATTAATGAGAAATTGAACAGGTGTTCCTAATAATCCTTTAGGTGAGTGTATATATATATATATATATATATATATATATATATATATATATATATCATTCAAATTTCTGAACACCTTATTTTCTGATAAAGGATCAGCTGAGACATTAAAATGTAAATTTTAACATCCTCAAAATGTCAGACCCAAAAGTGAGTTTTGTTGATGTGTTTGAGGCAGCAATTTGGTACTGTTTTGGACTAAGGTGAGTAACAGAGAAAAATGACAGAAAGAGCATAAGAGAGACTCAAGCTGAGTTTTAAAAATAGCATCTTACACTCCGCTTCTAAAAAGTCACAGCAAAGTTTGGGTTCAGATCTATGAACGATTCAGAGATGAAGACAGTGAATGTGACAGCAAAAGAATAGGCCAAATTAGCTTACAATCAAGGAGGACCACAAATAACTGTTTAGTCTTTTTCTTTGACTATAAACTCACCCAGCGTGCCCCAAGAACTATGTCCAATTGTCTGAAGCTTTAAAGTACCTCTGGCAAATAACATTTCCCACAGGGGAATGCCACGGCAGCTGAACGTGTCCTTGTGACTCACACTGAGGAGTGGAAACGACTCAAAGCACTCAAATGCCACTGCTGCCCCACCCTCTACATTCCTTGTGATTGTGGCTCTGTCTCCTCTCCCTCCCATTTATCCATCCATAATTTTCATCTCCATCTTTTGCATGAATGTTCAAAGAGGGGGTGTGAGTACCAGGTAATATGTCACCTGGTTCTGTGGCATAATGTTTCCCCTGGTTCTTAGTTCTTTCAAGGGATAGTTCACCCAAAAATTTTAATTCCATCTTTAAGCCCACTCCTGTCGTTCCAAATCGATATGGTTTTTTTCCCCTCTTCCGTGGAACATAAAAGGTGAATTTTAAAGTTGTGTGAACCACTTTTATGATACCTTAATAGTGCTTTTCATCAGTTTGGAGCTTGACCACTCCTACTCACTCGCTGTCATTATATGGAAAAAAGTGGGCAAAATATTCTTCAGAAATTCACCTTTTGTGAACTATCCTTTACAATGTTTGACTTTAGGGTTGTATAGTAGGCAAAGCTGGTCTAAGACCAGAGTGACTGGGTAACTCGTACTTTGAGTTGGCTGCTGACCTGGATTTACTAACCACAGGGAGAATACAGGAGGAACCAGAGAGGACAAAGAGGGAAATGCTGAGTTTTCCTCAGTCAGAAGTGCTGGGGCAGCACACTATGTTCCCTCGTGCAGAGGGGCATTCATAAACAGACAACCTGCCTCTTTGCTCCCTAATGCACCAGCGTGGAGCAATGACCCTGTGCAAAAACTCTCCAAGGAGAAGAATAGAACACAGCATCAAAAACTGTCTGTGGTGCAAGAGAGGCTTGAAAGACCCCATGAAATTGCTTGACGAGTGCATTTTGTAAAATATTGATGTAAATTGAAACAGGAAATCTGGGCTTGACAAAAAGTGTACTCATTTTTTATTTATTTATTTACTTAATTTCATCCTTTTTCTCCCAGTTTGGAATGCCCAATTCCCACTGCTTAGTAGGTAGTGGTTACAACTCAATCCAGGTGGCGGAGGACAAGTCTCAGTTCCCTCCGCTTCGGAGACAGTCAATCAGCGCTTCTAATCACGTGGCTCATCGTGCATGAGGCTCAGGCTACTCTTCATGATCCATGCACAATTTACCACATGCCCCATTGAGAGCGAGAACCCCTAATTATGACCACGAGGAGGTTACCCCATGTGACTCTACCCTCCCTAGCAACCGGGCCAATTTGGTTGCTTAGGAGACTTGGCTGGAGTCACTCAGTGGTGGTACTACGTGGTAGTCAGTGTCAATATGCGCTGAGCTACCCAGGCTCCCGTGTCCTCGTTTTAAAATGGCCAGAAAGCATGATTCTTGCTCATTAGTTGCAAGTGGTATAGGATGCAACAGCCTGCACTGTAAAAAAATATTTATCTTTGATGCCAAATTCCTACAGCCTGTGATTTTTAAATCATTGGGCTACAAAAAAAAAAAACAATGTGTAAAAGAGTTTTTATTCAGACTTAATAGAATTCTTTATCTTTTATTTATTTAGTGTTGTTGATTTGTTATGAATAGTTTTTATGAGTTATGAGTAGCCACCATTATGGTGATTCGTTTTCTCTTGAGCTTGCACCTTGGACCTTTTTTATTATTATATTATGTTCTTCCAGCCAGTGTAATTTTGTTTTAGTAAAACACAAGTTGTTGCACTGTGCTACTTGGAAGACAATACCCAAGGTATTGTAAGGTCAATAAGGTCAGAATAAATGTTTTTGATAAACTCTCAACACAGCACAGATATCAACACTCGGCATACAAAAGGAACCCATAGTGAAATTTTTTAAAAGCTGAACATTAAAATACAATAAATTTAAAATGAATATAAGTTACTCTATAAATTAACTAAGACTGCAACAAAAACAATGGCAAAATAAACTTTGGGATCTACTAGGATCACAATGGGTTCAAATAAGTAAATATGCTCTTCAATTTTTAAAAGGGGGGAGAGAAAACTTCCTGTAGATTTTGTTGTAGACGTCAATAACAAAAATAATGTCACTTGATGCATGTCCTTTTACTTGAAAACCATGAACAAAACTATGCAACATAAAAGGAAATGCGAATCAGGATACATTAAATACAGGTTATGTTTAATCTATGGCTGGTCACCACTTGATGTCCAATGTAAAATCTGTCCTGGAGCAAAACCAGTTGAGAACCACTGAGTTAAAGGTACAGACAGGAGCAGTGAATGTTAATTGTTAATGATCACAGGACATTACTTTAGCTCACACAGCTGATGTTATATTTCATTTAGTAGTTCATATAACATAATATGCTAACATGTAAACTAACATGCTTTAGTTATATAACATGTTATAGTTACATGCTATTTTTTTGGTTTGGTTTGTTATTATAATTCTGTTATCCTTAAGTTTCAATTATAATAAAGCGTTTGTTCAACAAAAAAAAACAAAAAAAATCTTTCTGTTTTCACTCCTTTAAGGATCATTGTAACTGATAAGAATAATTGTGTAATAACGTGATATTTTTCTGTGACTGTTATCGTACCGTGAAAATCTCATACCGTTGCAACCCTACTAGTAAATAATACAAAATCAATGTAATTTCTTCATGCCGCAGTGCATGCTGGGAGCTTGGCTATTAATTTCAACAACAGTAACTAGTATGTAATTTGACATCTATATGCTGCTAAATTTGATCCAGCAAAGAAATATCAACCAATCAGAAAAACACAGTAAACAAATTGCACCTAACAAGCTCTGAATTGACTGTCCTCTTTCATGATACACTGTGAGTGACACGATCGTGTTTGCTGCCCTGAACTCTCAAACTACTTGCATATATCTGAATATTTTGCAATTAAATTCAAACATATTGTTTATATACTTATAATCAACAACTTTAAATTAATAGTTTAATATTTTTCCATTGCTTCATGATATTGTAGTTCATTTCCTAATTACATTAAGTACACAGTCTTGTAACTTTGTCTTTTTATACGATTATTAAAAAGTTTGTAAATTTCACCTCAGTTCATTTCTGTTCTGATTAATTGGATTAATAGCTTAGAACTCTTTTATGAAGTATTTTATGAAATTCCAAGAACTAAGATGGCTTTGTGGAATGGCACTTTTGCACTCTATTAAGGGGAGGAAATTCTCATTCTAGAGCATTTCATTGAACAAAATATGTGTAGAGTTCATTTTATCGGAACAAAAAGACTGTAGATTCTAAATGCTTACATAATAAAAGTTAATTCTGTGTAGTCAAGTCAACTTTTAAGCAGTACACCAGCATATAGATGGTTTCAATGCTAATAGACATGGGCTAAAAGCCCAAAAAGTCCATTTAGATTTCATGTTGTCTTTCAAAAGTTTGGCTAAATGGCTGGCAAAAGACCACATTTAAAGGACAGCTTAAAAAGCGCAACTTAATTGCAGCTTGCTTCCTGGTTACGACGCCTTCCAGCAACCAAGTGTCTGAAATGCAGCACTGATAACACCGGAATTACTGTAAAATTAAGGCAGGGGCTTTTCGATAGAAAAGCACTGCCTGAGTTGTCAGAGCATAGGTCTGAAGTACATCGGGGTGCTAGACAGGCTGCACGTTCTGATCCAATCCTACACACAACAGATACGGCACATAAGGGGCCGGGTGTGACACAGAGGTTTGGTACTGGGTGTACTGCCCGGAGCCGGAGTTAGAGAATGCGGCGGAAAAAGGATGGCGTGAGCAGACAAACAAGTGCAGAGGAGAAGATGGAGTGAGTGCAGAGTTTTCAGTGATATTATGATCCTGTAACAGGATCTGCACGTTTCCATGCCTGTGCTTCAGAGCTCCCCTCCCCCCTCACCTCCACACTGTGCTATTTCAGATCCGGAGGGTACTGATTCCCACAAACACTCTCTATCTTTTTAGCTTTTTCAGACACCTGCAGATACAAATGCACGAATGTCAGACACACAGTCGTAAGCATGCTGAGAAACACTTTGATTTAAAAAAAAAAAATGTATTATCACAAGTGTCAAACTGGTGCACCAGACAACAACCACAATTACAAACATAAACAATTCATACAAACATGAAAGACAATAAACATGCCATTGAGTGTTCAAATAATGAATACAGTCCTGTTTACAACACCAGAAAGTGCTTAAAAGAGTGATTTTAAACAAAGAAATTAAAGGCAGAAGAGAAGAGAGGGAAAGAGACAGAGATAAAGAGTGAAATACTGCACTATTTAGTATTAGTTCATAGAAGCATTTCAGGCAGATAACACATTTCACTCTCTGTCTGGACTCTGTAGAACTTGGTGAAATTTGTTGCAGTGCAAAGAGGGAGTGTCATTTGTGTGGGAACTCAGGGAACTGAATGACGCTGAGCACAAGCCGACACAGACAGATGATAGGGCTGTACTAATACAATAATACACTCACAGAGCCCTTTTTAAGGAACACCTGTACACCTACTATGTGTTTATCTAATTAGCCAATTGTGTGGCAGAAGTGCAATGCATAACATCATGCATATATGGGTCAGGAGCTTTAGTTAATGTTCACATCAACCATCAGAATTTTGACTGTGGCATGATTGTTGGTGCCAGACAGGCTGCTTTGAGTAACCCTACCCTAACCCAAAACCTAATCATGATTTTAATAGGAAAATAACTTTAGTGTACCACAGAAGAAAGAAAACATCTGGGTTTGGAATGAGACAATGGAAGCATATTACAGGGTATTGACATATATCAGTCTCAATTTCAATTTTGAATTCTGTACAAAAGTAAAGTTAAGCTTCAAATAAGACCAAATTATTATAATTTGATGCATCACAATGTAATGAATTGAAAGAGAAAGCAAAGTGGCACAGAGAAAAGACAGAGAGAGAGAGGGAATTGCAGATGGAGGAAAAAAGAAGAGAGAGATATGTGTGAGACAGTAAGCATAGAGCAATTTAGACAGACAGACGGAGAAGGCCCAGACGCCACACTCTCACATAACACCAAATGAAAGCTGCAGTGTTCAGGCGCACATCTGACATCTTAAACCCTAACAAAATAACATGTCTATAAAAATGTAACATGATGAATCTGTACAATATCTCTGCCATACCAATCCCTTCCATCACACAATTTGTTTTTATTATTAAACTGGGATATTTTGCGGTCCAGTTTTCGGTCCTATTGAAACAGGAAGTATTGGCAAGACAGATCAATGAGATTGTCTCTTTTTTTAAACATGCAGTTGGCTTTATTTTACATCACAGTCATTAACCATTATTTGCTACTTGCTAGTCAGTTGCAGAGGGAGGAACATTCTCATTCTAGAGAGCAAATGATTAAGACAAAATCTGTGTAGTGTAGCATGAGTCATTAATATTTTGGGTACATTTTCCCAGAACAGAATGACTGTGAATTTAAAATCTTATATCATAAAAAGCTACATATTTTTTCAACTTTTAGGAGTACACAAGCATGCTTCAAAGCTAATAGAAATGGACTAAATTCCAAAATTGGAAATTCCCTATTCCAATTTTGATTTATACTTAAGTTCTTAAATATAATGTAAACTGTATGTGGGTTTGACAAGTCTGCAAAGCCATAGAGTTCTAAAGACAATCAAGTAGACATATGTTGTGATGGTTGCTCTACTACTTTTCATTAGAACATGACCTCATGCCTAGTACCAAAATGTGAGTGTTTGGCAATAAAAGCCAAATATCAATAAACATGCAAATGAGCCTCCAACGCGTGGCCATATGAAACTTTAGAGACAGCAGCCTTCACTTTTAGAGTATATGAGACAGATTTTGATCATAACTCATTCTACAACTGATGCTCTGTGCTCTTTAAATTATCAGATAAGATGTCTGCTTGTAACTGTTCTTTTTGGGCCATTGTGAGTCATCATAACTCACCATTGGTACTCAGCCAATATAGACAGCATGTTGGCCGATAATGCCAATGTAGCCTATGTAAAACAATTTAATGATAGGAAATAAGAGGTACACAAAATTACAACTTTACAGTGAAGGTGTTTGCTTTGATGGATGTAAACTGACTTGTGTTGTAACAGAGTAGGGTAATAGGTGTTGAACAAAAATAGTGAGCACAATATAAGTAAGGCAAGATTAAAGCTTCTCTTAAACTACTCATATACACTGATGGCCAAAAGTTTGGAATAATGTAAAGATTTTGCTGTTTCAGAAGGAAATTGGTACTTTAATTCACCAAAGTGGCATTCCACTGATCACAAAGTATAGTCAGAACATGTAAAAAACAGCACCATCACTATTTGAAAAAAGTTATTTTTGATCAAATCTAGACAGGCCCCATTTCCAGCAGTCATCACTCCAACACCTTATCCTTTAGTAATCATGCTAAATTGCTAATTTGGTACTAGAAAATCACTTGCCATTATATCAAACACAGTTGAAAGCTATTTGTTTGAGATGAAATGAAGCTTAAAATTGACTTTGTGTTTGTTTTTGAGTTGCCACAGTATGCAATAGACTGGCATGTCTTAAGGTCAATATCAGGTTAAAAATGGCAAAAAAACAAACAGCTTTCTCTAGAAACTCATCAGTCAATCATTGTTTTAAGGAATGAAGGCTATACAGTGCTTGAAATTGCCAAAAACCTGAAGATTTCATACAAAGGTGTACACTACAGTCTTCAAAGACAAAGGACAACTGGCTCTAACAAGGACAGAAAGAGACGTGGAAGGCCAGATGTACAACTAAACAAGAGGATAAGTACATCAGAGTCTCTAGTTTGAGAAATAGATGCCTCACGTGTCCTCCGCTGACAGCATCATTGAATTCTAACAGCTCAACACCAGTTTCATGTACAACAGTAAAGAGAAGACTCAGGGGTGCAGGCTTTATGGAAAGAATTGCAAAGAAAAAGCCACTTTTGAAACAGAAAAAAAAAAGGTTAGAGTGAACGAAGACATCGGACAACAGATAATTGGAAAAGAGTGTTATGGATATTAACCCCATTGAGCTTTAGTGGGATCAGCTAGACTGTAAGGTGCGTGAGAAGTGCCCGACAAGACAGCCACGCCATGGGAAGTGCTACAGGAAGTGTGGGGTGAAATGTTACCTGAGTATCTGGACAAACTGACAGCTAGAATGCCAAAGATCTGCAAAGATGTCATTGTTGCATGTGGAGGATATTTTGATGAGAACTCTGAAGTAGTTTAAGAAGTTCTGATTTTTATTTAATTTTTTTTTAAATGTAATAGTTATTTTTCACGTTATTAATGTTCTGACTATACATTGTGATCAGTTGAATGCTACTTTGGTGAATAAAAGTACCAATTTCTTTCCATAAGAGCAAAATCTGTACATCATTCCAAACTTTTGGCCACCAGTGTACGTCAGACTCATGTTAAATAACAGCTAAATAGTAGCAGAGAGAGGAACGCAATTCAAACCGGTTTGACAAGAGAGGCAGAAGGCTTGGATCACTATGTGGAGGCATAAGACAGGCACGCACAAACATACAACACACACATATACACACAGTTTAAGTGAAAATAAAACTAAGCAGGCAAAAGGTGAGTTATGTCAAAGGAACTTAATAAATGCCAAATAAACAGATCAGGAACTGTACAATCCCTCATCCCAAGAAAGCAAACTGTGAGACAGGCTATTTTACCTGTGATTAAAATAGCAATATATATCTGAAAACTTTTTTTTTTTAATATTAAAGACAGCAAAGACAGATATCATATGTGGACTAATGTCCAAAAGACAAACTGCACCTAACAATTAGAGATGCAGATGTTATACTGGTCAAACTTGCATAAACTTTACAGGTAAAACATGAATGCTGAACACAAGGCTCAAATCTATGAAGTTAAAAAAGTGTTTGAGTAGGGAATTCAGGACACTGAACACACCCACTCAGTGACATTTACTGTTATTGAGGGACAAAAACCTCATTTTACTTCTGTTACTGTTGCAGGAAGGAAGTTCACATTTAAAGATGACACGGAGAGTACGGCATGTAAATGTCACAGAGTCAGTCTTTTTGTTTTAAGGAAATTAGACAGCAATACAAAACACAGCCTGAGTAAAGCAAGGGATTGTAATCTACTATGTGAAGCATTCATTAGAAAATCCAACTGGACCTTGATCCTCTGAATTTACTGTGTGTGTGTGTGTGTGTGTGTGTGTGTGTGTGTGTGTGTGTGTGTGTGTGTGTGTGTGTGTGTGTGTGTGTGTGTGTGTGTGTGTGTGTGTGTGTGTTATTCGGACTTTGAATGCCAGTGTGTCTGACACAGGATAGCAACTGCAAAATAACTGCTGCTCAGAGCTGCTCAGATACTTTGGAAACACAAAAACACACAACAAAGATAACGAATAATCTGTTTTAAGTGATGAAAACAAGTAAGGCTGCACATGTGCATTTTCTAAAACAGAGAAGAAAGCCCAGGGTGGACCTGAGACTTTGTTCACACACTGAGACATACAGACACTGTCCCTAAAAATCCTTCCTCTACCATTTTCCAGCATCTGAATTTGTTCCATGATGAGCAGTGAGAGCCAGCAGATGCATTCATTTATTTATATTCGTCACCTGCAAAATAAAACCCTCCGGTGTCAAAGCCAATTTAATGCATATTAAGTATGTAGCCACAACCAAAATCTCCCAATTACAAACCATTTCTAGTTCAACAGTCAAGTCAACATGCAGCTTTGTAAGCAATGATTTGACAACAGTTAAAGTAAAATGTAACAGCACGCTCTCATTTAGGAAAAACAAAAAAGACAATTTGTTTCAATGTAAAGCTGTATGTCTGATTCCGGACCTCTGTCCAGTGGGTCATTCCGAGCTTTACAGGACAAAGAGGGTCAAGCCGAGCTCTCTAAAAGCCAAACTGGATCTCAGACTGTATTTCAAATACTTTTTAAGTATTTGAAAACACGTTTGTACACAAGGGCCTTTCCTTTAAACAATTAAATTGTCTTCTCTCCCTATTGAATTCGTGCTATTCTATCTTTTTATGCATTTTTTTTATCTTTTTTTATTTTACTAAATCTATTTTATTTTTACTGTTTATCTTATTCAACATTTGTGACATTTATGTTTTCTATAAAGCATTTTGTAAAAACTGTTTAAAAAGGTGCTGTGTGAATACAACTTTTCTTCAATATGAGCAAATCCCATGTGCAACCATAAACAGTCACGTTATTATTTACAGATATCATGTTTTTCTCAATTATAAGAGTCGATTCGGATCTGCTAGATTCGGTTCTGAACTGCAATGTCTTGGGTTGCGACATGCCTCTGAACTTTCCGAAGATAGCGCAGACCGCCAGACAACAATACGCGAAGAATAATATGTGTATGACTGTTGCCTTCGCTATGTGCAACATCAGTGACACCGCGCGCCAGTTACATGATTTCAGTTATTTATGAATAAGATTCGCGCTTACCTCGTCTTCTTGAAGTGGAGGTATCAATTTAAGCATCGGGAGAGATCTTTCTTTTATTGTTGACGACAGCTGTTCCGAGTCGGTACCGATACAACTCTCGCGGCCGAAGAGGAAGGTCGGCAGTGAGTTTGTGGAGAGAAAAGGACGGTGGACTATCCGCCAGCCCAGTGCTTTAAAAGGCTGTACAGTAAGTCACTACCGACCAACACAATCGCCTTCGAAAGCGAATGACGTAGAGAGAGACTTCTGCTCGACTACACAGAGCCTGGCCTCAGAAAAGTCCAACCCCTACTACACACGCAAGCACTCTCTCGGTCTGTATGTCAAAACCTAGATGGCTGCCTATCTAGACAGCATTAAGGGGCAATAAGGGCGCGTTCTGAGTAAGCTAAGCTGAGAGTGTGTGAGAGCAAATCTAACCCGGAACGCGTCTAGTGCACAAGAATGCAGTCTAGGTAGGCAGCTCAATAGGTTTTGAACAGCAGCCCCTCGTTCTCTCTCTTTCTAGCGTTCAGGCACACAGTAGGGGAGACCGGGCTTAGTTGGCACACTTTCATACTTTGTTGAATATCTCTGCTGGAACATACATTAAGCCACGCCAAGTAGGTGCAAATGAAAGATTTTATGAAGAAGTTATTAGGTAAAAAAAAAACCAAACAACACCAACAACAAAACCACACACATTCAATATCACCAAATATTAAATAACTTTTGCTACTTAATGGTCAAAGCTGTGTTGTGCATTTTGTTGGCACAGGTTGTGGGATTAGTTTGCACAGTGTTAAAACATTACAGTTTTAAGAGAAGCAACACACAGAAAAATAAACTGTTCATTTTAAACCAGGACAACAGAACAACACATATTTGTCTTCTATTATTAGGATGAGTTAAGATTATCTCATTAATATGATTTTATTAATATGATTATGATTAATGTATACAAATGTACAGCTTGGAATGAAACTTATTATTATAATTTTTTACTTATATACATTTATAATAATTACTTAGGTAACCTTGTTTTATTTACAGGGTTGGGGAATAACGGAATAAATGTAACGTGATTACGTATTTAAAATACAAAATATATGTAACTGTATTCCACAACAGCTACAATTGTAATAATTTTTATTTAGAATACAGTTACATTAAAAAGTATTTTGATTACTGAAGAGATTACTTTGCATTTTATTGTCATTTGTTTCATTTAATATTTATTCCAAGTGTGATTTAAAGTGCATTTGAACAGCGGTGACACACTTTCTTATGATGTGTTACATTCATACAAGCAGACAGAGAAGTACATTTGAAGTAAGTTTGGAGCAGAAGAAATAGAAATAAACCTTCTGTAAATTCTCAGATTTAAACTAAGATGAAATGCAATTTCTAGCCATTTTACATACACATGTTACCAGGTACAGTCATATTAATATCAAGAAAATTCACATTGGATCATAATTTCTTTTCTAGTAACACCTTTGATATTAGGGCAAAATTGTATTGTAATCCAAAGTATTTATAATACGTTACTGAACTTTTACATTTATTCTGTAATCTGTAGTGGAATACATTTCAAAAGTTACTCTTCCAACCCTGTATATATAAATGTTTTATGATTTTATGAAAGTCATATAAAAGAAAGGAACTAATTGTATAATTGGCTTGAATTGAACTATGATTATGAGAAATAGACAAAAATTATAATTATAATTATTATTATTATATATTTTTATGTTATACAGTGCATTCAGAAAGTTTTTTTTTTCTTCAAATGTTTTATATGTTGCAGCCTTATACAAAAATGCTTTTAAAAAATCCACACCAATCTACACTCCATAATGACAAAGCCAAAACCCGATTTTTATAACTTTGTAGATTTATTAAAAAGAAAAAACTGAAATATCATACTGACATATGTATTCAGACCCTTACTTAGTTGAAGCACCTTTGGCAGTTATTACAGCCTCATGTTTTTTGGGGTATGATGCAATAAGCTTTGCACACCTGGATTTGGGGATTTGCTTCCATTCTTCTCTACAGATCCTCCCAAGCTCTGTCAGGTTGGATGGGGAGTGTCGGTGAACAGCCATTTTCAAGTCTCTCCAGAGATGTTCAATTGGGTTCAAGTCCAGGCTCTGGCTGGGCCACTCAAGGACATTCACAGAGTTGTCCCTAAGCCACTCTTGCATTGTCTTGGCTGTGTGCTTAGGGTCATTGTCCTGTTAGAAGGTGAACCTTCTGCCCAGTCTGACATCCTGAGCACTCTGGACCAGGTTTTCATTAAGGAAATCTCTGTATTTTGCTATGTTCAGCTTTTCTTCAACCCTGACCAGTCCCCCAGTCCCTGCCACTGAAAAACATCCCCACAGCATGATGCTAACACCACCATGCTTCACAGTTGGAATAGTATTGTGCAGTTGATGAGCGGTGCCTGGTTTCCTCCAGACATAATGCTTGGAATTGAGGCCAAACAGTTCGATATTTGTTTCATCAGACCAGAGAATCGTGTTTCTCACTGTCTGAGAGTCCTTTAGGTGATTTTTTTATGTGTCTTGCATTGAGGAGAGGCTTCCGTCTGGCTACTCAGCCATAAAGCCTGGATCAGTTCAATGTTGCAGTGATAGTTGTCCTTCTGCAAGTTTCTCCCATCTCTACACATGATCTCTGGAGCTCAACCAGAGTAACCATGTGGTTCTTGGTCACCTCTCTTACCTAGGCCTTTCTCCCCTGATTGCTCTGTTTGGCCAGGTGGCAAGCTCTAGGAAGAGCTCTGGTTGTTCCTAACTTCTTCCATTTAAGAATTATGGAGGCCACTATGCTCTTGGGAACCTTCAATGCAGCCGAAAATGTGTTTGTAGCATTCCCCAGATTTGTGCATCGAAACAATCCTGTTCTCTGAGCTCTGCAGGTAGTTCCCTCGACCTCATGGCATGATTTTGTCTATGATATGCATTTTCAGCTGTGAAACCTTATATACACAGGTATGTGCATAGATAACTGGTATTATATAGATTGGTATTTTTAATACATTTGCCTAAGTTGTCAAAAATCTGTTTTTCTTTGCCATTATGGGGTATGGAGTGTAGATTGATGTGGAAAAAAAATTTTTAAAGTATTTTAGCATAAGGCTTCAATATAATAAAATGGTCTTAATACTTTCTGAATGCACTGTATATGTGTGTATTTAGAGGTATTAATTTGGTAAATAGTGCCTATAAAAGTTGTGAATTATTATCTGTTATTTTTTTTTTCAAAAATCAACATGCCAACCAACCCCACTGACAGTACACTCATTTGATAAATGATGAAAGTGAGCTAGCACACAGTAGCTTATCACAGGTTTACAACTCAATAAATATATGAAAAAGATCAAATGAAAATGTGTCTTCACAATAACAGGTTTTAACATTCAGATATCCTGACAGAATCAAACAGTGTAGGTCAAGAAAGTGAACATTTTTATGAATCATTTTAAAATGAATAGTCCTGTGGGCAATTAATCTTGGTCTCCCCTATGAGGACTGTCAACAATTATTGTAGCCTACTTGCCTTGTTTCTTCTGAACTTAATACAAATAATTAAACTATTATATATCTATACTGTTGGGCTACTGACAATGATTAATTATCTTTAATTAAAAATAGCTTGGCAGTCGAGTGTGAAGCAGCTGGGATGAGGATTAGCACCTCTAAATCTGAGGCCATGGTTCTCAGCAGGAAACCGATGGAGTGCGTACTCCAGGTAGGGAATGAGGTTTTGCCCCAAGTGAAGGAGTTCAAGTACCTCGGGGTCTTGTTCACGAGTGAGGGGACAATGGAGCGGGAGGTTGGCCGGAGAATCGGGGCAGCAGGGGCGGTATTGCACTCGCTCTATCGCACCGTTGTCACGAAAAGAGAGCTGAGCCGAAAGGCAAAGCTCTCGATCTACCGGTCAATTTTTGTTCCTACCCTCACCTATGGTCATGAAGGTTGGGTCATGACCGAAAGAACTAGGTCAGCGAGTACAAGCGGCCGAAATGGGCTTCCTCAGAAGGGTGGCGGGCTTCTCCCTTAGAGATAGGGTGAGGAGCTCAGTCATCCGTGAGGAGCTCGGAGTAGAGCCGCTGCTCCTTTGCGTTGAAAGGAGTCAGTTGAGGTGGTTTGGGCATCTGGTAAGGATGCCCCTGGCCAGCCTCCCTAGGGAGGTGTTTCAGGCACGTCCAGCTGGGAGGAGGCCTCGGGAAGACCCAGGACTAGGTGGAGAGATTACATCTCCACACTGGCCTGGGAACGCCTCAGGGTCAGCCCAGTCAGAGCTGGTTAATGTGGCTCGGGATAGGGAAGTTTGGGGCCCCCTGCTGGAGCAGCTGCCCCCGCGACCCGACTTTGGATAAGCGGTTGAAGATGGATGGATGGATGGATAAAAATAGCTTGTATTGAAAAAAATGCATACAATGTAGGTAGATTTTATACAATGACAAATATATTCTTTGTGGAGGTTGTGATTTTTTAAGGGCAATGTGCATGTTTGACATTATGCATTTGACCTTACTGATGATGATGATGCTCATTTTAGAGACCTCCAATCACAAGCTATCAAGCTGCCACCACATGGCAAGGACTAGCACTGCATGGCTCTTATAACCATGTCCCCAGTTATTGGAATTCCTGCCAAATATTAACTGATAAAAATAAGAATAATGTAAAGAGTACTACAGTTTAATTATATAATGACATTTTATAATTAACAGCTGAATTATAGCAAGATTATAAAAAAGTGTTGTTCCTTCACAATTCTCTTCTGGACCAAAAGCTAGAGCTATGGCCTCAAATATCCTTTGCAAAACTAACACTGGAGAAGAGAGGAAACAGAAAGCAGTGGTGTGAATCTGAGATCCTGTGCCTATCTCCGTGTTGTTATAAATGAGGAGGAGAGTGCTGAGCAGAAGGCTGGTTCTAAATAAAGATTTCAGGTCAAAAACAGGAAATGGCTCACTGAGCAGTCGAGGTAGGACAGAGAAGTGCTGGCTGCTGGTCGGCATCTACAACATCCCCTTTGTTCCACCACACTACAAGCAGAGAAGCATAGCCCGTCCCTTCTCTCTGTCTCTCTCTCTCTTCCTGTGCCTCTCTTTCTCCCCTCCCTTTCTCTCTCCCTCCCACCCTCTGCCTCTGTCTCTCACTCCCTCTTATTCCAGGCTCTCTTCTGTCCTTTATGAAGCCTTTCTTTCACATTTTGACAGCGTTTTATCATTTGTTGTAGGAACCGCCCACCAACTGCCTCTTCAGCAGGAGCGTGGAACATGGCATGAACAGTGTGGGCAGTCATTCAAAAAACATATGAGTCCCTACCAAATAGTTAAAAACTGCTTTATTTCTGAGACTAATCCTACTACATCATGCTTTGGATGCAGTCTTTATATTTAATAAAATACATGCTGAGTAAAATTATTTTTCTTTAGAAAATGGTCTATCATTTATATCCCCTTTAAATTATTTTTATATGTTCCTCTGACTTGATAAAAAAACAAAAAAACTTTGTGGACAGATATTATTGAAGCTGTATCCCTGTTTTAACTCAGAATGCACTTTTTTTAGAAAGACGATTGTTATCCAGTGTAGTAACACTGCTCCTGTTTGCAAAATGTACAAAATTGTGGAAAAATACAATAACACAAATCAAAGTAAACTACTGGTTGGACTGTCCTTCTACAGTAACCAATCAGAAAATGTTAGCATGTGAAAATTATTTGATTTAAATCAGGGACGAATTATGACTTATGACTTCGTTTTCATAGTCAAAAGTTGTTGAGCCGTTTTCATTGTTGATGGGTTTTCGAGCGGGGGGGGGATCGCCAAACTGGATTGCACAAACTTAAAGCCCAGTCAAGGGCCTCTGGGCACTGGCCCCATTGGCATATTGGCATACAGAATATGAAGCTTAAAAAACTTACCGCACCAGGTATCATCTTCATGTCATTATTACATATACAAAAATATAGTTCACCCAAAAATGACAATTCTATGCAAGGTCACTGTGAACAAGCTTCTCTCATAGCATTCATAAATGGATGCAATGTTTTTCACTGAAAAATGATTTAACATTTGGGATGTTTCTCACTAAAAACTTTTATAGTTTTGAAATATGATGCATGAGCCACATGGATTACTTTTATGACTCATAAAATCATTACTCATTAATCTTTAAAGTGAGTTATTATCAACTGACATTGTAATAAAAGGACAGACTGCAATTATAATTAAAACATCTCCTTAGAAAAAACAAATTCAGGTTTGGAACAACAGCGTGAGTAAATTATGACAGAATTGCAATTTTTTTATGAATTATTCCTTTAATGAAATTAAGGATTAACTTAATTTTTATTTTGCATTTTGCTTAACCTCATGATATAATAATGATTAGAGTGAGTAAATTTAAATGAAACATTTTAGTAAATTGAGTAACTTTTACTTACAAATATGATATACATGGTAATTAAACAAGCTTGGTAAAATGTAAATAAGCATATTATTAAAACATGTCACGTATTGAATTTTCCTTACAATGTTTAATCATATGTTACATGATATTCAGAAGCATCCCACAGGCAAACTTAATGCATACTATCTAGACTATGAGACAACATCACCTTGCATTACTGGCGATAGAAACAAGACAGAGCAGAAAATCACATTAAAACTGCACAAAACGAGAAACAAACAAAACAAACATCTTATGGAGTTTTGTGTTCCTTGCCACAGTCGCCTTCAGCTTGCTCACTGGGGTTATTAATACAATTATTATTGAATTACTTATTTTTAAACATGATTAACAATCATGTTTTATCTAATTACACAATGAGGATTCATCAACTTTATAGACATTACAGTTTTATCGTCTGTTAATGCTGATCTTCTGTAAAGCTGCTTTGAAACGATGTGTGTTGTGAAAGGCGCTATACAAATAAAAGTGACTTGACAAAATTAACAATAAAAACGGTGTAATTAAACTTGCAGACATTCAAACAATACAAGGTAATTAATTGTTCAGTCCCAGTGCATGCTGGGAACACCAGCTTCATTAATTATATTTACTTAAGCTAAATTTCTCAAATGTACATGTTTTAAAGTTGAATTTACTTAATATTTTTAAGTTCACGCTTAAACTAATTTATTCAATGTAGAAAGTACTTAATATTTTCTGCAATATTTACTTCACCAAAAAAAATTACAAATGTTTTCAGTGTACCTCACCAGGTATCATCTTCATGGCATTACATACACCTAAATACATAGGACTTTAAATCAACAGGTCTGACTGTAGGGTAAAATGCGAAATCATTCTAATCAATGGTATGATTACAGATATTTGGTGTTGATATAAGCAGAAGTACTGTGAAATCATGCTGCTCTATTACACTAAGTCATGCAAACAAAAGAGCTGCTCGATTGTAGTGCTGTTAATTACAGGCCTCTTCAGAGTCCCTGCAACACAGACACACAGAGCTCTGGTGCCAGCAGAAATGGCGCTGACTAAACTCCTGCTAAATCCCCCCCTCTACACAACACTCCACTCCACTCCTCTTCAACACTCTGTTGAGAGACCTTGGCATGCCTATGTCTCCCTCATTATTTAATTTGGCTCATTAGCCATGCAGACACACTTCAGCAGGGGGTAATCTCTCAGTTTAACATCATAATTAATAGTGCCCATCAATAAATAACTGCTTGTACCAGCCGAGTTGCCAGTAGGCTTCGGCAATATTTTGAAAATTCACAATGATTTTGATGCCGATATATGCCACTTTGGTGAATTAAAGTACCAATTTCCTTCTGAAACAGCAAAATCTGTACATTATTCCAAACTTTTGGCCACCAGTGTTATGCAGGGTGTGGAAGCAGGACAGGACAGACAGAGGTGCGGATCCAAATGCGGTATTTATTATGGCAACTAAAAATCACATAAAAACACAGGAACAAAAGAAAACATCCACAATGGGAAAACAGAGACTGAACCTTTGAAAGGACACGGGAGCATCTACAAAGGGCACAGGAACCTCGAACGGGTGAGTAATCACGGGAAACACGGGCAGGAAACAAGGAGCTAAAACATACAACGATCGACAAGGAGTGGAAAACACACAGGGTTTATATACACAGACACAGGAGGATCACAAACGACAAACAGGTGCAAACAATGACACAGTGATGGCAGTGAGAAGATCTGGGAACTGTGGGAAGTGTAGTTTTTCACAAGGACAGTGAGACTCAGGGCGGACAACAGGGAAAACGTGACAAGGAACGGGATCGGTGACGGGTGAAACGGAAAACACGGAGCGGACAACAAGAAAACGTGAAATAAACATGATAGTGAAACAAAGAACAGAGGGCAGACAACACAGGAACGTAACATAACCCCCCCTAAAAGGACTGGATTCCAGACGGTCCTAAAGCAAAAGAAAAACCCACACAGAAGAACCAAAACAAAAGATCCAAGGAGTGAGGGGGTAGACCCGGGGGGACACAGACAGAGAAAAGGGAGCACAGAGACAGACCAAGAAGGCACAAGGGACACGGAGACAGACCACGGGGGCACAAGGGGCAATTAGGCAGTCCACGGGGGCACAAAGGGAAATGAGACAGGCCACGGGGGCACAAGGGGCAATTAGGCAGTCCATGGGGGCACACAGGGACAGGTTTGGGTGGTCTGGGAGGTGGCCATCGGACAGGGACAGGTCCAGGAGGCCTAAGAAGCGGCCACAAGACAGGAACAGGTCTGGGGGGCCTGGGAGGTGGCCATCGGACATGGACAGGTCCAGGAGGCGGCCTCAGGACAGGGGCAGGTCTAGGAGGTCTGGGAGATGGTCGCAGAACAAGGGCCGGCACAGGGGTCCTGGGGAGTGGCTCCGGGACAGGGACAGGTTTAGGTGACCTAGGGGGTGGCCACAGGGCTAGGGCTGGTTCAGGGGGCCTGGGAGGAAGAGTGGCCCCTAGGGGAGCTGCAAGGGGCTCTGGAGATGAAGCTGAGGGAGGCTCTGGGCGAGGCTGAGGAGGCTCTGGATGGGACCGAGGCGGCGCCGCAGGAGGCTCCGGAGGCGGAGGCCTGGAAGGCTCCAGAGGCAGAACCGATGAAGGCGGCGCCACAGGAGGCTTCAAAGGCGGAGGCCTGGAAGGCTCGAGTGACCTGAGAGGCGGAGGCCTGGAAGGCTCCGGAGGCGGAGCCGAGGGAGGCTCAGGAGGTGGAGCCGAGGAAGGTGGCGCCGTAGGAGGCCCCAGAGGCAGAGGCCTGGAAGACTCTGGAGGTGGAGCCGAGGAAGGCCTAGGAGGCGGAGGCCTGGAAGGCTCAGGAGATGGAGCCAAGGGATGCGGTGCCGTAGGAGGTTTCAGAGGCGTGGCCCTAGAAGGCACTGGAGTCTCTGGGAGCAGAGCCATAGGAGGCTCGGGGAGAAGGGCCGTGGAAGGCTCGAGAGGCTTGAGAGGCGGAGCCCTGGAAGGCCCGAGAGGCTTGAGAGGCGGAGCCCTGGAAGGCCCGAGAGGCTTGTGGGGCGGAGCCCTGGAAGGCTCGAGAGGCTCGAGAGGCGGAGCCCTAGAAGGCTCGAGTGACTTGAGGGGCGGAGCCCTGGGAGGCTCGAGAGGCTTGAGAGGCAGAGCCCTGGGAGGCTCGAGTGGCTCAAGAGGCGGAGCCCTGGAAGGCTCGAGTGACTTGAGGGGCGGAGCCCTGGGTGGCCCGAGAGCTTGAGAGGAGCAGCTCTGGAAAGCTCGAGAGGAGCAGCTCTGGAAAGCTCGAGAGGAGCAGCTCTGGAAAGCTCGGGAAGCTTGAGAGGCGGAGCCCTGGAAGGCTCGGGAGGCGGAGCTCTGGAAAGCTCGGGAGGCGGAGCTCTGGAAAGCTCGGGAGGCGGAGCTCGGAAGGCGGGGCTCTGGAAAGCTCGGAAGGCGGAGCTCTGGAAAGCTCGGAAGGCGGAGCTCTGGAAAGCTCGGATAACTCGGAAGGCGGAGCTCTGGAAAGCTCGGATAACTCGGAAGGCGGAGCTCTGGAAAGCTCGGGAAACTCGGAAGGTGGAGCTCTGGAAAGCTCGGGAGGAGGAGCCCTAGAAGACTCGAGAGATGAGAGACTTGGGAGGCGGAGCCCTGGAAGACTCGGGAGGAGGAGCCCTGGAAGGCTCGAGAGGCGCTGGCTCTAGGGCACGACGGCACTGGCTCTGAGCCACTGGCGCTGGCTCTTGGGCGGTCCTGGCTACTGGCGCTGGCTCTTGGACGGTCCACGGCCACTGGCGCTGGCTCTTGGACGTCAGGCTCACGCTGCTCAGGGCGGTCGAGGCTGGCTGGCTCAGGGGCGACAGGCTGGCTCAGAGGCTACAGGCGCTGGCTCAGGGATGGTCGAGGCTACAGGCGCTGGCTCAGGGACGGTCGAGGTTGCAGGCGCTGGCTCAGGGACCTCTGAGGTGACAGGTACTGGCTGGGTGACCGTAGCTGACGAGGGCTCTGGCTCGCAGACCGGGGCAGGCGAGGGCTCTGGCTCGCTGACCGTAGCTGACGAGGGCCCTGGCTCGCAGACCGGGGCAGGCGAGGGCCCTGGCTCGTTGGCCGTAGCTGGCGTGGGCTCTGGCTCGCTGGCCGTGGGCTCTGGCTCGCTGGCCGGGGCAGGCGAGGGCTCTGGCTCGCTGGCCGGGGCAGGCGTGGGCTCTGGCTCGCTGGCCGTGGCAGGCGTGGGCTCTGGCTCGCTGGCCGTGGCAGGCGTGGGCTCTGGCTCGCTGGCCGTGGCAGGCGTGGGCTCTGGCTCGCTGGCCGTGGCAGGCGTGGAGTAGCGAGCAGAAGCTTCTGCCCTCCTCCTCCTTCGGGCTGACGAGGTTGAGCACGCTGGCGCAGGAGCAGAGGAAGCTGAGCACACCGGCTCTGGAGTGGACCAAACTGGCGACGCTGGTTTGTGGATTAAGGCAGGCGTGGAGTTTGGCTTGCTGGCAGGTGGGGCAGGCGTGAAAGGACGAGCCATGGAAGACTGGAGGGTCACCACTGCGGGAGGAGAGGCAGGGTCTTCCTCAACAACGCCCACAGTGAGTGACGAGCCGCAGACCAGCAAAGTCTCCTCCACGAATTCCAGGAGAGTCCAGCCGCGCGTCGCCGGTGGCAACCGCTCCTTAAGCGAACTGTTCAGATTGCCCCTGAAGAAAGCCACCAGGGAGGAGTCTGGGAAGTCCGCGACACTCGCCAGCTCGAGGAAGTCGCGGATGTGGTCCTCCACAGGACGGTCCTCTTGTTTCAGGCAGAGGAGTCTGAAGTTCGCCTGTTGCACCGCTGGATCCATTGTGGGTCGATCGTTCTGTTATGCAGGGTGTGGAAGCAGGACAGGACAGACAGAGGTGCGGATCCAAATGCGGTATTTATTATGGCAACTAAAAATCACATAAAAACACAGGAACAAAAGAAAACATCCACAATGGGAAAACAGAGACTGAACCTTTGAAAGGACACGGGAACATCTACAAAGGGCACAGGAACCTCGAACAGGTGAGTAATCACGGGAAACACGGGAAACACGGGAAACACGGGAAACACGGGAAACACGGGAAACACGGGAAACACGGGCAGGAAACAAGGAGCTAAAACATACAACGATCGACAAGGAGTGGAAAACACACAGGGTTTATATACACAGACACAGGAGGATCACAAATGACAAACAGGTGCAAACAATGACACAGTGATGGCAGTGAGAAGATCTGGGAACTGTGGGAAGTGTAGTTTTTCACAAGGACAGTGAGACTCAGGGCGGACAACAGGGAAAACGTGACAAGGAACGGGATCGGTGACGGGTGAAATGGAAAACACGGAGCGGACAACAAGAAAACGTGAAATAAACGTGATAGTGAAACAAAGAACAGAGGGCAGACAACACAGGAACGTAACAACCAGTGTATTAAGCAATGTAGTGAATCTTTCCATATTTTTTATATTGGCCCTTCAAGCTTCCTAAAGACATTTAATTTCAAGATATACAAAATTTCTTCTTTTCCTAATTCTTCCTTATCTTGCAACTTGTGGGTATAAAAGTGTCACAACAAAGAAAGCACCTCTGATTAAACTTTAGATGCAAACTCAGTGCAAGGATTCAGTGATGCAATTCAATTAATCAAATTAAACTGAATCAACTATAATGATGAAACTATGATTCAAAAACTCAATGAATTCAAAACTCTGTTTCAGCGTCATCACTATAAAATGTCAAAAGATTTTCTATTGTGTATTGAATAGGCTATCATCAAAAGGCTGAAAATACTATAATAGTGGCCAGGGTAAGCGAGGAGTTAAGGCCAGTCTGAAATCCAATTCCCTTTTGTTGTTCATTTATTTATTATTTGCACTGGTCGGCCTGTGTCTGCAGGTACACAACGTGCCAGGCTGTCGGACAAGCATGACACGATTCTCCCCCATGTAAATTCAGTAACATTCAAAACAAGATAAATCTGATGAATCTTGTTTTAGAAACAACACTGCATAAGATATTTAGGTTTTTCAGAGAATGTATTTTTAACATGTGTATTTTGTCTTACTGTACTGGCAGTTTTTATAGTCTAAACAAGTGAAAAAAATCTACCAGTGCTGAAGAAGTAATCCAAAGTATTTAGAATATGTCAATGACCTTGAGTAATCTAACGGAATAGACATTTCAAAAGTAACCCTTCCAACCCTGGTTGTACATCACCTTTAACATTTGGGTTTTTTTGAGTTTCATAATTGTATTATTTTTTCTTTTCATTTTCAGGTCCCACTTTATATTAGGTGTCTTTAAAGGGATAGTTGTGTATGACTTCCTTTCTTCTGCTGAACACGAACAAAGATTTTTAGAAGAATATCTCAGCTCTGTTTTTGTGTGGAAGTTACTTTCACGTTTACATTTAGCCAAATACTGGTTGTGGCTGGTCAAAGGTGAACATCTGTAGTAAAAGATTTCTTAAATATTTATCTGTTTCACACCCACACATATCACTTCAGAAGACATAGATTAAACCACTGGAGTCATATGGATTACTTTTATGGTGACTTTATGTCCTTTTTGGACCTTATGAGTTCTGATCACCATTCACTTGTATAGTATGGTCCTACAAAGCTGAAATATCTTTTCTAAAAATATTAATTTGTGTTCAGCAGAAGAAAGGAAGTCATACACCATGGCATGAGGGTGCGTATATGATGAGAGTATTTACATTTTTTGGTGAACTATCCTTTAACTACTATGAACTAACATTAAAATACATACAATACTATGTATTTATTGTGTAACTTCATGTTGTTCTGCAAAATTTGCATAAGATTCACATTTGCTGCTATTGAGGTTGCGGTACGGGTAGGTTTAGGGGTAAGGTTAAAAGTGTAACTACAGATGTAACTGAATGCAAGTACAATGCAACAACACAAATTTAAATGCAAGTACAATGCAACAACACAAATGTTCATAATAAGTACGTTGTATCAAATGTTTAAGTACATAGTAGCTAAAGAGAAAACAGAAACCTACTCTGCAGTAAAATGTGTGACAAACCAGAGTATTCCCTACTAGCATTTAGGTGATATCAGTTATTTTGCAATAACAAGAACATTTGATACCTTGATAGCAATGACATAATCACCTCAAATCAGGGGAACATCAGATAAATAAAGGATTATTCTAAGTCATCCATCACTGCTGTCCCTAAGGTGCTGTGTATTAAGGCAAAGAACAACAGCCCGTGCTATGAGGCACGTTGTGGTTTTAAGAAAAAGTGAGCGAAAGCTGAACTTTGTGTACACACACTTGTGTTTTATCCCATTTCCATGGTGATTATGCAGAACAATATTGATATAACACAGGGATTTCTTACCCTCCTCCAGACATGTGCACACACACACACACACACACACACACACACACACACACACACAGTCTCACATGAACATACGCACGCATAAATACACTTACACTCCCCAGCTGGAGCAAAACCAATGCAGTGATGGCTGTGGTTTTGGAAGTGGACTCCATATATGACAGGCCACCATACATCATGCTGTTTTTCTCTTTCATTTGGTGACAATCCTGGCTGGGGCTGGAGAACTTCAAAAAGCTCAAGAAAAGTCTTAGTCTTATATTAAAGAACTTTAAAAGAGTTCTTCACTTGTGATTTGTGTGAATAAAAGTAATTGTTGTCGTGGCGCCTATAGTGTTTTTGTTACTAGGAAACTGCTGTAATACATACAACAAGCCACGTAAAAATTATTTAGCAAAAAGGTATATATATAAAAGGTATAGTAACATGATTCTATTTGACCAGGTTGGATTACATTATTATGGATAATATTGGGTTACCGAGATAAATTCTTAATCTCATGTGAGTATATACGATATTAAAAATATTTTCAAAGGAACTGTTCATTTATTTAGGTGTAAAAAAAAAAATTTAATAAGGAAAGAAATAAACCATAGTAAGGTCCATACATCACTTTCACTTTCAGAATGTGAATGTGGAGATTTATAGAAAAAATTTACTTTAATATGAATCTGTTTCTCACCCACACCTACTATATCACTTCTAAAGATATGTATTAAAATACTGATTACTTTTATGCTGCCTTTATGTGCTTTTTGGACCTTCAAAGGTCTAGTCACCATTCACTTGCATGGACCTACAGAGTTGAGATATTCTTCTAAAAATCTGTTCTGCAGAAAAAAGTAATACGCATCTGTGATGGCATGAGAGTAAATGATTAGAGATTTCAAATTTTTCGGTGAACTATCCCTTTAATATATGTAAATAATGTGTGTAAATAAAACTATAATTACATGGGCGAGGACAACAACATAATTAAGACTTTCTTGTGTGTCTAGGCACTTAATGCCCAATGTATTATTGCATTCCTATTGTGCTATTCATAGCACACAACTAATGTAACAAACACAGTACCAAACCCAAGTTGTCATTGTAGAAAACAGGTAGCTTTTCAGTGGCCACACTTGATGGAAAACATTCCACTATCGTGACTTGTCTTTTTTTTTCTCAAGCTGACTAATTCAATAAACATTCCAGCCTTTGGAGATTGCCCCGTATACAAACTTTTAAACAGTTTTCATTCTGAGCTCTAAACATATCTGATGTTCCTCTTCTTCACATTAAGCAGTTGTTTGGTGGGGCACAGCTAACAAAACACAGCACCACACATTTAACAGAAAGATGGATTTATGAATATTAGTCATATCAGTAGATGTACAATGTGTCATAAAATAAGTTTTCACCAGCATTTCTTATTTTATTTTTTTTTTGCTACAGGTCATGACAGATAGAGCAAGAGAAAAACCGCAGTATTCATATGAAAAAGGATCAAATGTCTTAATTTTAAAAAAAAAACTAAATAAATTCAAACATTTGGGTATTGAAGGCTTCAGCAATGCAGCACCTCCATGGCTCTTGTTTTTTCAAAGCCGTGGGCTCCTAAAGAATGTCTTAAATACCATTTTCCATGTTCTTCTTTTTCCCCCCTTTATAATTCTGGTATTTTGTGGTCCACTATTTCAGTTATTTATAGTAGCTGTTTACTTGCCAAATACACTACAGCATTTGTTGCCATGCCTGCTTCATATGAAATGGTGTTTGGAAGAGAATGAAACCACAGATGTCACCAAGAATATGAAACAGAGAAATGAAAGGCACCAGAGTTCTGAGGATTGTGGGTAATGAAATGATGGGACGACCCTGTTCCAAAGCCACTGCTTAGATGCCACTTGGGATAAGTGCTACACCAGTGATATTACTGTAAAAGAATAGTTCACCCAGAAATTAAGGAAAAAAGAAAAGTGAAGTTTGCAGGGCCATAACCACGATATACTTAGAGAGGGACAAGTCCCCCCAGATATGGCCAGATTGTCCCCCCAATAATTGATATCCATGTTGCTGTTCTGCTGGACTGCTCGTCAATGTCATATGATATAACAATCGATGAAGACAAGACTCAAGTTTATGATGCTAAGCAGGAACCTTGTGGATTATTCTAGCACCACGCATCAGCAAGCAGTTCAGATTGAGTGTTTGTGTCATGTGAGATGTAAGTATCTAACTAAACAGGCAATATTTGACCCCTGTTTTATGATTGAAATGTTTTACTAACCGACATTAATTTCCAAGGGTGCAAACTATTCACCATTATGAGAAATTCGCCGTTTTGAATGTAAAATATGTCATTACAGTACGTCATTTGTATGTGATTCAAAACTGTGAATGTGAAAACATTAACAAAGCAGTTTTCAGCATGTCAGGCTTAAGACAAAGAGCGAATGTGTGTATATTACAAAGGAATTGAATGAATGTGGTTGTCTGGCGCAGGCTTCTGAATAGTTTTTCGAAAATTCTCTTGACATTGTCTAAAAAAATCATCAATAAAAAGCACACACAAATAGAGCTTTTCACCCAGATCAGAACTAGAACACGGTAAGACCTGTGACTTGTGACCTCTATTGTGCTTTTAGGTTTTGGCAAGACAGTGTCATATATTCTTATTGCAAATATTATTATGTAATAATTTAAAATCAATTTAAGATTTTCTACATAATTTCTTTATATCTTAAATGAATTCTGAATTTTGTACAGCATCTCCTAAGAGTCTTCTTTTAATAGAGACCATTTTATTTTGAGTATGTCTTGTCAGGTTTTTGTTTAAAAAATGAGCCACCAGTTCAAGGAGTAGTTCACCTAAAATGGAAAATGTACTTTTACTCACTCATTTACTAAACTTACTTATGTTGGGTTTTTTCTTGGAACATAAAAATATAAATTTTAAGCAGCTCTATTCCATAGAATAACAGTTTATAGTGATAACAGTTTAAGCGTAATAAAGGACAAATATTATAAAGCATTATTAAAGGTTCAGTATAAAGACATCATAACAGTGACATGACTTATGCACTACATATTCCAAGATTTCTGGGGCCATACAACCGCTATGTGTTGTATGGACTACTTTTATAGTATTTTAAAAAAAAAATGTAAATTCTCTTTGGACCTTGACAGCAGTGGTCATCAATATGAACTGTTTTAGTATGGAAAAGAGCAGCGTTAGGATTCTTTAAGAAAATATTGTGTTAAGATTCTACTGGGAGGAAAAAATGATGAGGAACAACTTGAGGGCAGGAAATAATTTTGTGTATTTTATTTTTGCTAGCCAGCTGACACAGTCATGTCATTTTACAGCTATATCAATGATGAAAAGAAATTAAAATTGTATTAATCTTTTCTTTGAGACAGCATCAAAAAGAAAAGAAAATGATGATGGAATCAGGCAAATTGCCAGCAATGCAGACACAGTGTTTGTCTTATTGTGTGAACTTTAAAAATACATGTATCTTTTAAAACCAAAAATTATAAAAATTTGGCATTTCAAGCCTTTATTCAGACAATTATTGTAGTCAGTGCCTTTACTATATTAAAGGACTAAAGAGGACAATTATATTTGTGACCTCAACACCCTTGACTGTTAGAATTCAATGAAACTACAAGCTGAGCACATGTGGGACATGTATTTCTCAAACTAGAAACTCTGATGTACTTATCCTCTTGTTTAGTTGTACGTCTGGTCTTCCACGTCTCTTTCTGTCCTTGTTAGAGACAGTTGTTCTTTGAAGACTGTAGTGTACACCATTGTATGAAATCTTCAGTTTTTTGGCAATTTCAAGCATCATATAGCCTTCATTCCTCAAAACAATGATTGACTGATGAGTTTCTAGAGAAAGCTGTTTGTTTTTTTGCCATTTTTGACCTGATATTGACCTTAAGACATGCCAGACTATTGCATACTGTAACTACTCAAAAACAAACAAAAAGACAATGTTAAGCTTCATTTCATCTCAAACAAATAGCTTTCAGCTGTGTTTGATATAATGGCAAGTGATTTTCTAGTACCAAATTAGCAATTTAGCATGATTACTAAAGGATAAGGTGTTGGAGTGATGACTGCTGGAAATGGGGCCTGTCTAGATTTGATCAAAAATAACTTTTTTCAAATAGTGATAGTGCAGTTTTTTACATGTCCTGACTATACTTTGTGATCAGTGGAATGCCACGTTGGTGAATTAAAGTACCAATTTCCTTCTGAAACAGCAAAATCTGTACATTATTCCAAACTTTTGGCCACCAGTGTAAACGCCTTATAGGAATATTCCAGGTACATAGTTAAGCTCAATGAACAGTATTTTGTGGCATAATGTTGAAACTCCAAAAGTTAATTTTTTAACTTTTTTTATAGGTGCACACTGTTTACGAATGTAATAGGACTCTAAATGTAAAAAGTAAAGTGAAGTTTTGTGCAAATTCCTTTTTTCCTGCTAATTACAATACTTACTGGCAGGGGTGGACTGGCCATCGGGAGCACCGGGCATTTTCCCGGTGGGCAACTAAGTAATTTGGGCTGGCCTGCTGCTGTGCAAATACCGGCCCGTCCTACAGGCAATATGGGCAGCCACCCTGGGCTCGGATATGCCTGCGTGGACCTCGTAACAAGCAAAAATGTAATAAACTCTGCAAGACAAGCCAATACAATGACTTTTATTTTTAAATTGCTTACACATCAGAGCGCATATCCATATTTGCTCATCATCCCCGTACCTCATGTGAACCTCAGTATTTGACATACAAATCACAATAATGGTGACAACCAAAAACAACATATTAAGAATAAGATGAGCTCTGAATAATCACTAAATGAAAAATAACTGCAAGTTACAACAAATAAAATAACAGCAGCTAAATAAAATTCCGCAAACAGTAAAGCTATGAGAAGTACATAGACATTTGCATAATTTATTCATACCACAAAGCATTTCTGGGAGCTGAAGCGCAGCTTGCTGAATAATGCTCAAGCCTGATAAACATGCAGAAAATAAGTCATGAAAAATATTACTTTGTAGTAAGGTTGCAGCAGTATACCAGTTTCACAGTATACCACGGTTTGAAAATTGACGATTATCATACCATGTACATTTGCTTATCTACGGTATTGAGAAAAAATGCAACCGGACGGAGAATCTCATATGCACGTGCGCATCTCCTTTATTCCTTGTCTGCCTGTCAGACTCGTCAACTTGCGACACACACATGCGCGCGCAGCAGAGAAAATGTCTGAGAGAACCGAGGCGAGGGGGTCTGACATGAGTGTGTGTGTGAGTTAAAGCAGTGTTTCTCAACTGGTCTATTCGGACTGGGTCACGGACAGCAGGGAAAGAGCAATGCCATGGTTCTCCCATTGAAGATATTTTGGCTGCCACCCAAGTGATAGACTATTTAGGACTGCCGAAGTAGATTTAATGATAATCTCTGTAAAACTGAATAATAAATTAACAGGGAAGTAGAGATGGCAAAATAAATGTATAATCTTGTAAAATTAAATCAATGAGCCGGTGTGTTGTGGGCCGGGTTTGGTGGGCCGCTCTGGGCCAGAAAGTCCAGGGCCACTTTTAAGTCCCAGTCCACCCCTGCTTACCGGTTTCGATAAATCTGAATAAGACCACTGGCATATATCCGTATTAATCAGACTTCTCTGTAGAGATTGACCGATGTATCGGTTTTGCTGATTAATAGGCACCGATAACAGATTTCTGGAACTATTGTTATCGCCAAAAATCCACACCGATGGTTTTCCCCATTGCGTCCGCTGCTGGAGAGGCTGGGAAGGGTCTGCTGGTCATTATACAGTATGAGAACGGCCTCTAGAGATGAAATACAAAATCACTTCACTGATGTATTGTGGTGTTTGTTTTGACACATGAGACTACACCCTGCATGGAACAGAACACTTTAGATGCGGAATCATCAACACGAAAAGGTATGTATGCAGTACATTACATTGTATGTTGTCATATCATTATAAAGTAATTTAATTTGTTGACTAGATGCTGCATTAGTAGAGAATAGCAGTATGTTTGCGAACAAGACTGAGAGGATGCTAACATTTAAAGCTAACCTCAAGGGGTTAGAACAATGTGACAAGAATACATGCAAGTCCTACCCAAATGTTTAAATGTCATGATTGTTACCATCTATTACTATCTATTTGCATTAGTTGAAATCCAGCTGGTCACGTTTATGCAATTGTTAGCCAGTTACGTTGCATATTTAAAGCTAGTGACGTGAGAAAGCAAATTAATATGTTCAAGCAGCCAAGAGAAACTTATAAACAAATTAGAAACACACCTGATTTCAATAAAAAAAATTTATCTTCACTGTAATACGATGACTTCAGATTGTTCACATTCTTGCGCTATTTAGTGCAACAAATACAGTTTAAAAGAAAGCAGGTGTTTCAATATGCTTTTAAAGTTCTTTTTAATTTGACACATCATCTAAAAAAATAGCGCTCCTGCACGAGACACTGAAGAAACAAATATGTTTGTCTTGTGCGCGATTACATAGAAAAACAAATGGATGATTGTAAAAGCGTTCAGTGTGAACAGCCCCTTACAGTTGGTGGAGGTCTTTGGCTGTTGCGTCTTGCTCTCTTATAAGCATTTTTCAGATTAAGCAATGAGTTGTTGAAATGCTTTGTCAAGAAAGATGTTCAACTTGGAAATGTGTGTCTCATGATTCTCGCGCTCGGTTCCAGTCTGTTGTGTTCCATCTGTTTGAACAGCCTCTGACCTGGGCTGATAGTCTGAGCCGCTTCACCACTGAGTTCAGCCATATACCACTGCTATCTGTGAATATTGCTACTCATTCAACTGTACTGAATAAAAAACTAAGTGGTATTTTGCTGTTATTATGAAGCTTGAGAATATTTTTTAGATTTGAGAATATGAACAGACTAAAACTTTTTATTTATTTTATGCACATTAAATTAAATGTTTTTTTTTTTTTTTTTTTTTTACAGCCAGGATAGGAATGTTTTATGATATAACATTGCAGAATGGTTTATGTATTTATTCCTCTTGTGGACTAAGGAAACAAAGTCAATTTAATAATCAGCTGACTTTAAAATTTGAATATTAGTTAATATATATTAATTTATATATTTATTAAAGTACAATACACATGGTTTAGTCAGTAATGTTTATTTTTGTAATAAAGTTTAGCACTATTTTACTTTGAGTGTTATTTTGTTCATTCAGTATCAGTTTTAAAAACTATCGGTTGATTCATCGGTTATCGACAGGTACTTCCCAGCTTGGTTATCGGTACTGGAAAAATCCTCAATCGGTTGACCTCTACTTCTCTGCATACAAACACTTTATTTGGAATATCCACTGTAATAGAATATTTATTTATATCAGCACATGTCCAAATGAAAACAATTCTGAGTGCTACATGATAAAGGCAGTTGTAAAAAGTCAAGCAATTGAGGATACACATTTTTGTAATAAATATAAAGACAGATAAAAAGCACTCTAAGATTCTCATTGCCTTAATTTTGCTATTTATTGCACTCATATTTACTGTTGTCAATAACATGAATCAGAATTAATTACTTGGATAAAATACTGTGTTCAAATTACTAGAAAGTGTAACAAATGGAAAGTGTGTGCATCTAGAGTAGCATTGAGCATATACAGAATAGCTGTAAAAGAATGTTTTACAGAATGTGTGTGTGTGTGTGTGTGTGTGTGTGTGTGTGTGTGTGTGTGTGTGTGTGTGTGTGTGTGTGTGTGTGTGTGTGTGTGTGTACATTTCTTTTGAATATGCTTATTGCCAAAGTGATATTCATTTAGCTGTGAAACTCTATATTTGGAATAAATGTCAGAATATAGACTTAACCACTTTCTTTTTCACTTTCAAGTAGTCTTTTGGATGATGTCAATACCAACACCTAGACAGCATGACCACTTCTGTTTATTGGTCAAGTGGACAAATACTTGATACTTTGGTTGGGCAAATAATTTAGTCATTTTAAAATGGCCTAATACTTGCCAATTAACAGGCCTGGTCTATAAGCAGTAGCTACAGTATGACTATATTTCCCAGTATCATCTCAAACACAAAGACATCTAAACTATAAAGCTGTTGACTACCACACCTGGGTAGGGTTGCACCAGCTGTGTGTAAGGTCTCACTTAAGTTGAGATGAAAGGTTCACACTAAGGGCTTAGTAACAGCTAGTTAGTTTATAACTAAGTCAGTGCTTAATTTGGTTGAATCACCTGTTCTTAAGGCAAGACTTAACTAGTAGGTCGTAAACTCTCCGTAAAGTAATACGTAGTCATATAATATGACGTTTACCTTAATTGATCCAATAAGCAGCCTTGAAATTTGTACACAAGAGCATTAAACAGCCGTCAATTTCAATTTGATCTTGTTAAACCTTGTTTGCGCACATAACTTTCAGCTGTAATAAATTATATCTCCATTGAAATACTATATGTAATAAAACAAGGTATCATTAATGATATATTTGGCATATGTAAATACAAATATTCAATAACTGTATCTAAAATGAATAAGGGACAATAAATAAATAAATCCTAATTCAACAGGCTGGAAAAACCTATTTTGTTTATGTTGAAACTTGACACCGGGCGGAGAACACAGGAAAGTGCACCGTTAGATCGGTTTCATGCTGAAGAAATAACTTTTTTTACATAATAGTTTCTGAGGTAAATATCAGTCTGAATTTTATATTCTTATTCCATCCGTTACTCCTGGTCTGAGGCTTCCGTAAATATTTAGTTTATACGTATGTTACATTCAACCTAAATTTAATGGTGCAACGCTGAAACATAGGCCTTTATCACAGTGCTCGTGTCGTCACTTCCAATGGCGGATAGTAGCGTAAAGTGACTTCCGGTTTAGTCTGTAGCAATGGCGGCGAGCACAGCGAGGAATTGTTGTTGCGTTGTTAAATGTTCTAATAGTTCAACTAAACAGCCTTATCTCAGTTTCCATTCTTTTCCAACCGATGAAAAAGCGTAGAAAATGTGGATTCATGCTATTCGGCGGGATGAAGGCAAAAGTTTTGCAGTTTTAAAAGGGAGTACGTACGTGTGCGGGAAACACTTCACAGAGTCTGACTGGAGAGATGAGAGTTTAATTGACTTGATGAGGGACAAAGCAGACATTTTTTTCTTTAATATATACATGAATGTGTTTTCTAACTCTAGGAGTTGTTAAACTAATACTGGTGTTGATTGATTGCTTGTTTGTTTATTGTTAAAGAATAGGTCACCCAAAAATGTAATGTATGCAATTTACTCACCCTCGTGCCATCCTAGAGGTACATGATGCGCTCTCTCTCTCTCTCTCTCTCTATATATATATACACACACATGTATACATACATATATACACACACATGTATACATACATATATACACACACATGTATACATACATATATACACACACATGTATACATACATATATATGTATACGTGTATATGTATGTATACATATATACACACTAACTCTTAAGAGTGCTGATGTGCTTAAACTAGTGCTGATGTTGATAAATTCCATTTTTGGGTAAACTACTCTTAAAGATTTTCAAATGTCTATTTTGGTTGGACAACTTTTTGTCTTAAATTTTTTATAGTGCCTATTCATAACTAAGTTCTCTGTAAATTGTCAATTAATAAATGAGAAATTGTAACTTAACTTTTTAATTGTCACAATGCAGTCAATACTTGTACATATCAATGCAGTCAGTACTTGTACATATATGTATAAAAGTGGTGCAATAAAAAAAAATCCAATTTTTAAGTTTGCAACTTTTAGGCTCATTTACTAAAAAAATGTTGCAACATTAAATGCAAGTTTTCACAATTCAATATTTTTGTACAAATTAAACTAAACTTAAAGTTATGAAATGACAGGCATTTGATTGGTGGCAACTTAAATCATGTTTCTTTTCTGTATATACATTTTATACAACAACATCATTTACATCAAGTGGGCCTTGGTAATTATCCATTAAACAGCAGTTCGCCCATATTTGGTTCACTATGCCTGTCAGTGTGAGAGGAATGGTAGAGTCCCAGATGTGGTTTTCTTTAATTCGTCGAATTACTCTTTCCACCACAATCCTTAGACGGGCTATTGATTGTGTACGTTTCGTCTCCTCTTTTGTAAATTGTGCTGCTCTTTTGAATGGAGGGATAACAAGTCTGGCTCCCACATTTTCAAGCAGTGGCTCTATGGTAAAGCCTTTATCTGCCATACAACAGTCTCCAGGCTCGAGCGGTTCCAAAAGTCCAGACTGTTTTGTTATCTCCCTGTCTGAGATGGATCCAGTGAACAGCTGTGACACAAAGGTTATGGCCCCACATGGAGCAACACCAACCAAGCCTTTGAAGGTAGGGTAGTTTTTGTAATATGAAAACATCTCTGACTGTAGTGTAAGTGCTGTGGGGTTTTCACATCTGATCTCAGTACAGTCCAAAATAACACGGACATCTGGGCAGTACTCCTTAAATTTTGCTGGCATGGTTGCTCTGACTTGCTCTTTGGTCATCCAAATAGGCAAAGACCCCAAAACAAGGTACAGAAATTTTGCTCATGTTATGATTACTCGACTGACCATTGTCGTACTCACATTAAATATATCTGCCAGGACCTTCTCTCGTAGACCTGCAGACACGCGACAGCAATAAAGAAAAAACTCATCAAAAAGCTGAAGCTTTCTATTAGGGCTTGGTCCTGGAACCGTCTCTAGACCATGTCTCTGTGCCTTAGACCAATACACAAGGTTCGATGCTGATGGTTCGCTTTTTCATCGGTTGGAAAAGAATGGAAACTGAGATACGGCTGTTTAGTTGAACTATTAGAACATTTAGGAACGCAACAACAATTCCTCGCTGTGCTCGCCGCCATTGCTACAGACTAAACCAGAAGTCGCTTTACGCTACTATCCGCCATTGGAAGTGACGACACGAGCACTGTGATAAAGGCCTATTTAGTAGTGCATAAATTGTAACTTAGTGCCCTTTTACGCCACAAATAGGCTACATTGTAACATGTATAGCTGGTGGAACCGGCCCCTGGAGTCGCAAGCACGAATCCAGGGCATGCTGTGTGAATCCAGTCAATCCAGTCAGGCTGCCTAAGCAACCAATTGGCCGGTTGCTAGGGTGGGTACAGGCATGCTGGATTAGCCTCCTTGTGGTCGCTATAATGTGGTTCTCACTCTTGATGGGGCATGTGGCGAGTTGTGTGTGGATGTCACAGAGAATAGCATGTATCCTCCACATATGCTATGTCTCCACGGTAACGCACTAAACAAGCCACGTGATAAGATGCACGGATTGACGGTCTCAGACGCGGAGGCAACTGAGATTCGTCCTCCGTTACCCGGATTGAGGCAAATCACTACGCCACTATGAGGACTTGGAGCGCAATGGGAATTGGGGAGAAAAGGGGAGAAAAAAATCCCAGTCACTTTAGCAGTCACTTTCTCTTTGTACAAATTGCACTCACTTACACAGTGATTACATGAGCTTCTTAAAAGCACTAATGCCTCCTTCAGTTACTATCAGTCTCCTTTTCCCTCCCTTTTTCCCTCTCCCTGGTACAGAGACACGCGCAATGCACACACACACTCACACACACACACACACACATACACACACACACACACACACACACACACACACACACACACACACACACACACACACACACGCACTAGGCTGTATCTGTGCATGTGCCTCAGGGCTTCTCCAGCAGAGAGAAAGAGAAAAGCTTTGGCCATCACAGCTGTTCCCAATGCTTTAGTCCCCATTGCTCAGCAACAGAGAACAAAACAAAAGCACATCCCTCCCCTCCAACCCTTTCCATCTCCTCCCATCCTTTCCAACAGCACCACTACCACATTACAAACCATTCACTCTGCCCCTGCTCTCACACACACCCTTTCTGTCCTCGTACCCTCACCCCTCCCACCCACCCACCGTCTTCACATCCAAACACCAAGTCCTTTGTCCACATTCACTTGAAAAAATATATATTCTGCAGTAAAAGAGATTAAGAGTCTAGCCAGAACAGTAGTAAAAACAGTAAACAACTCTTGTTCTGCTGAAACAAACAAAAGACTAAGCAAAACCAAAAGTGGTACCAGGCATATCATGCTATCTTTATTATAAAGTTATGATGTTTTCCTCGTGTTCCACTGGTTTTGGATCATAATAAGTAAACAACACACTTTCCCTGTACTAATCATTAGTTTGGAAAAGAAAGAATTTCAAGAGATTTGTTGAGGCTAAAATGAAATGTACACTATTATAGTGTGTGTGTGTGTGTGTGTGTGTGTGTGTGTGTGTGTGTGTGTGTGTGTGTGTGTGTGTGCGTGTAATTGTGGCATTGAATAAATAACCAAAAATGTCATGTTAAAGGGATAGTTCACCCAAAAATTTAATTATCTTATTTACGCGCCCTCATGCCACATCAGATGTGTATGACTTTCTGTCTTCTGCTGAACACAAAGATTTTAGAAGAAACTCTCAACTCTGTAGGTCCATACAATGCAAGTGAATGGTGACCATACCTTTGTAGCTCCTTTCACGTTTACATCTGAAAGTCACATGTGGTGCTTGTTTAGTTTACATCTGAAAGTGAAAGTGGAGATTTAAAGTATTTAAAGGATTTAAAGTTCAATTTCTCACCCACACTTATCATATCGCTTCTGATAATATGTATTTAAACAATGGAGTATTATGGATTATATTTCATGTTTCCTTAAGGTGATTTTTGGAGCTACAATGTTCTGGTCACCATTCGCTAGCATTGTAAGGACCTTCAGAGCTGAGATATTTTTTCTAAAAATCATTGTTTATGTTCTGCTGAAGAAAGAAAGGGAGGGAAACGGAGGCTGATACATATCTGGGGTGACATGAGGGTGAGTAAATGATGAGAGAATTGTCATTTTGGGGTGAACTATTTTGGGTTTAATTGCACCAATGGGTTATCAGTTTGACGCTAAGCTGTGTTCTTTATAGGGCTAGCTGTCCTAATATAGAGAACATGTCGTGTTAGACTAATTGTTTTAAAGGCCTATTTAAAAATAAAAAAATTCATTTTAAAAATGAATATTTTAGTGATTGTTAATGAGTTAACCAACCTAGAACCTAATTGTGTTGTAAAAAAATAAAATAAAACTAGGCAACAGGGAAATTCAGTTAACATTTACAGTGAGCAGAAAGCTTACATTTAGATACATATTAGAGCTCCTGAAAGACACTTACAGTAAATGATCGTATCGGCTTATCAGATGACAAGAAAATCGATAATCAGCATTGGCTGTAAAAATCCTAATCGGAGCATCCCTAGAACCAAAGTAAGCTATTCCCTCGTGCAGTTTTTTTTTCTTTTTTTAACTGACATTTATATGTTTATGCTTTACCTCTATTTCTATGGATCTACGATGAAGTAACATAGGAAGTTCAGCAGTGGTTGCACAAAGTTGGCAATGAATACTGACATTAAATTAAAGGCAATGTTCTGACCCAGCTACAAAAGTGCCAAAGTCCAATAAAGATGAATGAAAAACAATTGACTAAAGATCACAATAAATCACAGATTTGAATCGCATAAATATTATTGTATCGCGACCCAGATATGTAGATACTCCGTATCGCCAAGTCACTTCTGATTCCTGTGTTTCACTTGCTGTGGATCATAATAAGGTAAATGACAATATTAAGGGTAGGAATCAGTAGTGACTTGGCAATATGGTAGTACTGTATGTAGATATCTGGGTCTGTCCCTGGTCTAATCTGTCTACATACATTTGGAAAACAAAGATTGAATGTTAAATTTGTGGCAATATGAAAATATGCACTATTATACAGACCACATCTCAAATATGGTTATAAAAATCACATATATTAAGCAAATGCGCAGGCCCAAGCTAAATGTAAACACAAAGAGCAGTACCACAAGACATTATTTTAACTGACACTGTAAATATTACATAAAGTTGAAACACTGAAAGCATTTTTAATGGTTATTGCTCTCACTGAGGCATACAGTATATATTGCTAGATTGGTATGATACCGGGAGAGAGAGGAACAGTATGTGGCCTCAAAGTATTCTGACATTCTTTGGACACTTAGGTTACATTTAAAGGTGTCTGAATGTCATTGCACTGGATGCAAAATATCAAATCAAGTGGCATCTGCAAACAAATAATGCTAGACCTTTTCTCAGAACTAACTTTTCTGAGTCATTTGTGCAATTACTTTTAACTAACTAGTCTGATTTAAGTGGTCAGTTTCCTTTAAGTTCACATATGTGTCCTAGAAGAGTAACATTAAATACATGTTCCACTAACATTTGACAACAAAAAAAGAGTCAAAAATCCTTTTTGTCTTAATAATGAACAATATATCTCACTTTATGGTTTGAAAACTAACAAAGATCTATTGTGACATGTTTTGCTTTAAAAGTGATTTAGTGCTATATTTCTTTAAAATAAATGTCACTTGGTTTGATATTTTGTTAATGCAATGACAATATACAACATAATAATACTTTTTACATGTCCAAATACTTTTCAAGGACCACTGTATAAGGCTAAAGACAAACATAGGTTTGAAAAATCGTGACAGACAGGCACAGAGGGAGGGGTGCAGGGTGACTCTGTCTGAAGAGAGAGTATGTTGAACTTCAGCAGGATACTAAGTAGCTGTGTGTCTTTTAAACCCAGACTTTATTTATGTTGGATACTATGAGCAGCATTAAACAAAAATACAACATGTCTCTCCTAACAGAGCTTAAAGGTTCTCAATTTCAAAACAAACCAACTGACAATAGGGAGGAGCACTGCCAATCAAATACCAAGCCATAACATGGATAACCCACCCAATCCGAGCAGGAGGGCGTGAATCTCATTTGGCAATGGTGCCCACAGCCGTTTCTCACACTTAGCCATGATTTTGACACTAGCACGCTACGTGAACAAGTCGGATTAGACATCAAGCATCTGTTTAATGAAACAGGGAAGGCGTCTGAATGGCCTGCCTCACTCTGAGACAGCTGCTGTGCTATTAGTGCTAGATGTCCCTGATGGTTCACACCTCAACACTGACCACACACGAGGACAAATAAACATGTTTCTCCCTAAGGGATCTCTTAAATAAACGTCAGACAAAATTTTGACTCTTGAGAGTTGAAGTTACGGTGTTACAAACTTTGACCTTTCTTCATCAAATTAAAGGGATAGTTCACCCAAAAATGACAAATTCTTTCTTCTGCAGAACACAAAAGGAGAAATTTTTAAGAATGTACAGGTCACTTTGGAAGCTTTCAAGACTAAAAAAGGCTGCAAAAGCAAGAAAGAGATAGACCAAAATGAAAGGCACAATTTACCCCAAAATGAAAATTCGGTCATCATTTACTCACCATGTTACTCACCATTTACTCATGATTTTTCTAAACCTTTATGTCTTTTGTTTTGTTCCATGAAACACAGAAGGCATTATGCAGAATTTGAGCCTTTGTCTCCATTCACTTTCTTTGCATCTTTTTTTTTTTTTTTTTGATTCAATGACAATTAAATGGTGAATGAGGCTGTTAGTCCCTAACATTTTCCACCTCCAGTGAACTCTTAACACAACAACTGCTGCGACAAGGTCATTGAGTCAGTCAGCTGAACAGATCAGTTTGATTTATGACCGAATCATTCAGAACACTTTTTGATTCATTGAAATTATTCAAAAGAACCATTTGTTAATGAATCAGACATTGTTACTTTTCTTATGAACTCACTCATGAATGTGCAAAAGAGCACTAGAGCAGATGTCAAGATTTTCAGTGGATAACGACTTAAATTTCTGTCCATTCTTCACAAAAAGCTATCGGTTGTCTTCAGAAGACTTGAAATATAGCCATGGGTCATATGGGCTATTTTTATGACACTTTTATTGTGCTTTTGCATCCTTTTTGAAGCATAAAAGCTCCAGTTTCCATTCATTGTAATTGCATGGAGAGAAAATTTCTTCATCTGACAGGTTTGGAATGATGACAGAATTACATTTTTTTGGTTGAACTAATCCTTTAAGAAAACGGCAATTTCGTCAAAGCATGTTTAGAAAGACCACTGCTTATCAGAGTAAACTTGCTTCAACAAGGCAGCTTCAATGTTTCTGGGTTAACTTACAGCACTAAGATAACTTTAAGTTAAGGATCTAGTTATTATAAAAATGTCTGGCAGTGGGAGAAGAGAAGTTTGCTCAATGTGGTGCGATAATAGAAAGTTTTATTATAAGTGTAGAGTTGACTTTGCTTCACTCCATAGACAAAATGAGGAGGTTGGGCGAGAGGGCCAGGGTGAGAATGCACCCTTTATTCCTGCAAATCAGTGCCTCACTAAAGCCTCTGTTGTGTGGGCCTGGCATACATTTATGACACAGGGCACCAAGCCACCGTCGGTTCTGCATCTTTGACTACAACATGGGGCTCAGATGTTAACACATGGTGTACACTGTGCAATGAACCCACAGCAGTTAACCAGTTGATAATTACCCTACTGGTGTAAACAAAATCACCAGCCACAGGAACTAGATTGACTGGAATGACAGGAGGTTTTTTTATTTAGGTATTCTGAAAAGGTATAGAGTGTGTGAGGTAATGACCTTGTGAAAACATTAAATAAATCGTCACAAAAACTGCACATCAAATTTGTCTGTTATTGACACTTCACCAATCTCTGACCCCCTTTGTTACTGTTGCTCACTCAGACAAGATTTACAGAACAACCCTACACAATAAACAGCATTACTTGTAGTTAAATTGAATGGATATTATTCTTACTTGGGATGGAATGAAATGTGAAATTGCAAAGCATTTTCAATCTGTAACATGATAAAAAACTGCAGAAAATTGGGGGCCTGGGTAGCTCAGCGAGTATTGACACTGACGTATGCTTCGATTAGTGGTTCTCGCTCGGGCGCATGGTAAGTTGTGCATGGATCACAGAGAATAGCATGAGTTTCCACATTCTGTGAGTCTTCACGGTGTCATGCACCTTGAGTCACGTGATAAGATGTGCGGATTGGCTGTCTCAGAAGCAAAGGCAACTGAGACTTGTCCTCAGCCACCCGGATTGAGGTGAGCAACCGCATCACCACGAGGACCTACTAAGTAGTGGGAATTGGGCATTCCAAATTGAGCGAAAAGGGGATTCAAAAAAAACTTTTAAAAGATTAAAAGAACTGTAGAGACAATTAATCAGAATTGATATCAATTGCAACTGATAACTTTAGTGTAAGTGAACAACTGTTCTTAACATTTCTGTAACATGCTCACTATGGTACTGTGAACACTAAAGCTTCTATCGCTTCAACTATTAACAGGATCAATATAGAAATAAAATAACATTAATTTACAAGTTATAATCAATAATTTACTTGAAGCAAATATAGGTGTGCTTGGAGTTGAGCCCTTCATCATGCAAGTACAATATTTTTGTATTAGACATGATGGCATCTTTGTTTGCTTTCAAGCAAAGCCAAGTGTGGCAATACTTGTAATATTTTGATTCATTTTTGTAATTAAAAATATTTAATGATTCATATATACACCACAAAGAAAAACCCAACACATGTACAATGAATCAACATTTCACATTCAAACCCCACTAATATCCCTCCCTATTTACCAACCCCACCCTGACCCCCAATGAACACCCCTGTGGTCCCACACACACACACACACACACACACACACACACATTTTTTAATAGAATAGAATAAACATACATAATTATACTAAACTACACTCTCCATATCCCTTCCCCTAGAGTCCCCCCCAAAAAACTAAATAATTTACCCATTTGTTAACAAATCAGTCCCAAAACCCCAGCCTTCTACTTACCCCTTCCTCGAAAGCTGCCACCCTCCCAATTTCCACACAACATTCCGAAAAAGTGGGCGCTCCATTCGACTTCTGTCCCCTTAAAATTATTTCCCTGCCGATAATGAGACTGATCAGACTTTTATGTGATTTTAATGTGATTATTCCCCAAATGTATGACCCAAAATAGGGGCAAAGTAATCTAGAGGGGGTCCAATAGAATCTATGTAATATCTTGAATTGTATAAGGCGAACCCTTGCAGCTCTAAATGCAGACTTTACATTTTTTAGAATCCTAGTCTACAGTCCCTCCTCCAATACCAAGTTTAAATATTTCTCCCATGATCTCTTGATAGAAATGAAAGCTCCATTCCCCAGACTCTGAATTAACAGGGAGTAATATACTGATGCCTCATGACCTTTTCCAAAAGCAGTAATCACCGCTCCCAGAGTATCTGCCGCTTTAGGGGAGTGTATGCTACTTCCAAAAATATTACAAAGCAGGTGGCGCAGCTGTAAATGCTTATAGAACTGAGATCAGGGAATCTCAAAGTGTTGAACCAAATTTTCAAAAGATCGAAACACTTCACTCTCATATAGGTCACAGAGTGTAGTAACCCCTCTCGCAATCCACTCTGACAAGCAAAAAGGGGACCTTTCAATACATCATTGTTATTAAATTCTACTCTATTAGTATTAGGTTTTGTTTGAGTCATGCACACCAATGGACAAGGATTTGTTTTTATGGTGGAAAGGAAATGCAAAGTGGTATGAGAAACTCTGAAGCTTATCAGACCGTTTTGTGCGTTAAATATCTGAGCACGGGCAGGGCGCATTTTATAAAAAGACAACATTCACAACTACTTTTTCCAAATAATAACTTGTGAAATGATAAAAATGTGATAACCTTTTTATGTAGAATCAGAGATTATATAAACTCTAGGACACTGTATTTTAAAGATAATTTTTGTAAAAATACAAATAACTTTACAGATCTTTATTGTAAAGCGTTTAAACAATGTTTTCCATGCTTGTTCAATGAACCATAAACAATTAATGAACATGCACCTGTGGAACGATTGTTAAGGCACTAATAGCTTACAGACAGCAGGCAATTAAGGTGACAGTTATAAAAACTTAGGCACTAAAGAGACCTTTCTACTGATTCTGAAAAATAACCCAGTGTCCCTGCTCATCTGTGTGAACATGCTTTAGACATGCTGCATGGAGGCATGAGGACTGCAGATGGACAGAGCTACAGGGAGACAGGAAGGACAGTTGATCATCCTCGCAGTGGCACACCACGTGTAACAGCATCTGCACAAGATTGGTACATCTGAATATCACAGCTGCAGGACAGGTACAGGATGACAACAATAACAGCCCGTGTTACACCAGGAATGCACAATCCCTATATCGGTGCTCAGAATGTCCGCAATAGACTGAGAGAGGCTAGACTGAGGGCTTGTAGGCCTGTTGTAAGGCAGGTCCTTACCAGACATCACCGGAAGCAATGTCGCCTATGTGTACAAACCCACCTTCGCTGGACCAGATAGGACTGGCAAAAAGTGCTCTTCACTGACGAGTCATGGTTTTGTCTCACCAGGGGTGATGGTCGGACTCACGTTTATCGTTGAAGGAATGAGAGTTACACCAAGTCTGTACTCTGGAGCAGGATCGATTTGGAGGTGGAGGGTCTGTCATGGTCTGGGGTCGGTGTGTCACAGCATCATCGGACTGAGCTTGTTGTCATTGCAGGCAATCTCAAAACTGTGCGTTACAGGGAAGACATCCTCCTCCCTTATGTGGTACCCTTCCTGCAGGCTCCTCCTGACATGACCCTCCAGCATGACAATGTTACCAGCCATACTGCTTGTTCTGTGTGTGATTTAATGCAAGACAGGAATGTCAGTGTTCTGACATGGCCAGTGAAGAGTCCTGATCTCAAACCCATTGAGCATGTCTAGGACCTTTTGGATCCCCCCAGAAATGTCTGGGAACTTGCAAATGCCTTGGTGGAAGAATGGGGTAACATCTCACAGCAAGAACTGGCAAATCTGGGGCAGTCCATGAGGATGAGATGCACTGAAGTACTTAATGCAACCGGTGGCCACACCAGATACTGACTGTTACTTTTGACCCCCATGAATCAGTCCAACCTGTTCATTCAAAATTAGTTAGCCACCTCAAAAGAATGATTCACTTCCAAATCAGACATAACATTTTCTGTGCTACTTTTTGGGCAAAATCTGTGGAATTCTGCTAAATACGTTTAAAAGTACAAATGTGTTAAACTTAGAGCACTACATAAGCCAAAAGTGTGTGAGGTCAGAGCTCTTAATCTGATGTCTCTTAATGTACTTAATGTCCTCCTGTTCCCTCTCTGATAAGATCCTGAGACAGACACACCCCCGGATTCTTCTCATCTATTATTCAATACCAGCAATTCACAGCACAATGAGACTAGAGGAGAACCACTCTGAGAAAACAAAAGCGATGGCATACTTCTGACATAAAAGGACATCAAGCAGCAAATGATAAGTTAATATCAGTGTACTTGTTTCTGTTCATAATGAACAGATAATGAATGAATGAATGAATGAATAAGGGATCCAAAAACACAGTCCTGTAATCTGTAAATTTCAGTTCAAAATCATAATCTCTATTTAAATTTTTCCTGGATGGCACTACCTCTTTCACTTGTCAGGTCAGATATCTTATAGAATGTCCAACAGAAATGTTTCTAAATGCTTAGTCATCAGAATTCCCATGCTTTCTACTTGACACATAGGAACGGATCAAGGCAATCACCATACGTAAAAACCAGAGGCTGTACCAGTTAACAAAACTTGCCTTATGGTGCACTGTAACTACATATTACATGTGTTTTTATGCCTTGTAAACATAAACATTTTGTTTTCTGTGCATAAAGCATTGCAATTTGTTAATTTACATATGACACCAAGGTAATTTTATCTTGCTGAATTGTAAGAATTACTTATTTTTTTTTCAACTGTCATAGAATTACATCTTATCTTTTTTCTTTGTAAAATACTGTGCATTATTAAAAAATATATTATGATTTAATCATCAATCAACTATTTAAAAATCTAAATAATATTTGTGGTGAACGTTTTGGCAGGGCAAGAAAAAAATATAGCCCAAACACGCAGACAGAAATCTTTATTTTTGAGCCCTGCATTCTGTTTAACAATTTACTAAGACTTTTAGACACACTCCGATATGGTAATACCTTGGTTTGATTCATATGATGACAAATATTCAAAATTCAAAAGACTAATTTTGAATTCGTCTAATCAAAATTAATCATCAGGTTTGAGTTGACATAAGTGCTTTGGTGTATTCAAACATCTAATGACAAACCAAGAATATTTTGTGGGTTGTAGTGTAGGAAAACTCTTGTCATGTGCCACTTCCCCATGCAGCACAAATGTTTCTCATGCTTGAGGAAAGAAGAAAGGCTGCCTAAGCTTGATGATATACCAGAAAGAGAGACAGAGGAACAGACAGAGCTTCTTTATTAATTCATAACAGTCTACATCAGGGCTATTCAACTTCATCGACAAATGGGCCAGATGGAAAAGATCTTCGGGGTATGCAGGCCAAGCCAGGATATTTTGTCATCGAAAAGCTTCTATCTACAGATATTGCAGGCTTATAGCCTAATATTTGTTTACCCCCCACAAAAACAAAAATTCATTAGAAATATTTCCACCAAGCAGGAAATTCTGGGGGAAAAAATACAGGTAACTTGAGACAAAAAAAAGTGTTTTCAAAATTGGTCCATTACAGAAAGAAAAAATCTGACTGATTTTCAAACTTTTGACTTTTAAAATTTCTCGACCAAATTAATGAATAGAACTTTTCTGTTGCTCCAAACTTAAGCTTGTCAGTCGTCCATGATTTTACATCTTTAATCTTCCCCTTCCGTTAAAATTATGGATAATGATCATTTGTAGCGCAACCTCTTAAAGCATCTAAAAACGCAGCGCACATGCATGAGACACTGTAAAAACATCAAGACAGGGCGCGGCATCTGTTTAATGCAAGTTTGCATAGGAAAACAACTGAACAACAGCATGAACAGACACAAAACATATTCGATGTAAACAGCCCCTAGACAACTGACGAGCTCACACAGGCCACTGAAACTTCCAAATGGGCTGCCAGTTGAATAGGCCTGCTCTACATCTTCACTGAATTCCTAAAATCACAGAAACATTCAATATTTCCATTTTATGTTGCGTGGATACATAACAGCTTTGCTACATTAAATCCACACATTGACAAACAGTCAAATTTGAGCATATATAAACTGTAGAATGAACTTGGGATAGGGTTGCATTGTCATGGTGTGTGCAAACACTTAGCATGCTTTGTTAAGCCATGGAGAATCCTCTCTCAGCTATGCTTTTCCACGGCAGATTTCCGTCTCCGTCTCTATGGCCTCCTCCTTTCTTAAAGGTGGGTGTATGAAATATTAATGCTGCAGTACAACTGTGTGCAGAAGAGAGGCCTCTATCAATGTGAGCGTGTGTGTGTGTGTGTGTGTGTGTGTGTGTGTGTGTGTGTGTGTGTGTGTGTGTGTGTGTGTGTGTGTATTTGTGTACTAGAGAAACAGCCGGCTAACTCTGGCATTGCTGCTGTTCCAGAGACACCCGATCTCTACAAATCTCCTCAACCTGCTGGGGCCTTCACAGTCACTGCTACTGCAGCTAATTTGAGGGTAAATACTCTAAAACACTGATCCAATATCAGCATTTTCTTAATATCGTAACATTTAAAGGAGCAGTTCACCCAGAAATTAAATTTACATTTTAACCAACCCTGCATAGAGATGTTGGAGAAAGAATCACCATTGGCTAGTACATTTTGTTTTACTCACCAGACTTTTGATGACATGTAAGAGTAATGTAACTGAAAACTAAAAAATATATTAAGCAAATTGAGAAGAGGGCATATCTATAGTATTCATATATATATTACTTCACACAAATATTATGATGGATTGTAAATTTTGTTTTATATTTTACTTTACATCCTTTTAATCACATTTTAGCTTTTTAAAAATGTCACATTCTATCAATTCATATGATGTCATGAAATGGCATCAAGTTGAATACAAGCTGTTGTCAGTATTTAAATTACATACAAATTTTTTACAAAATATTCACAAGGCTGGAACCTAATAATTAACATAGAAGTACATGTATAACAATTATTTAATAATTATATTAAAAAAATTATCATTTAAATGCTACAATATCAAAACTTTTGTTTTAACAAAAACATTTATTACACTTACTACATTACTACATTTAGTTGAATGTTTTTATTTGTACTTGTGTGATTTACATTGAGTTTACATTGATGTGTACACAGATCAGCCACAACATTAAAACCCTCCCTAATATTGTGTAGGTTCCTCTCGTGCCACCAAAATAACATAACTGAATAACATTCTGAGATGGTATTCTTCTCACCACAATTGTACAGAGCGGTTATCTGAGTTACCATGGCATCTACACTAATATTATAATTTCTTTTGTTTCCATGTCTCAACATTGAGATTCATATCCCGGGTTACCAGAGCCAGCCAGATCCAGCTCTGTTCCTGCTTGGTGTTGGACTCCACTGCTATGCGTCACTGAAAGACGACGACAAACTACAGCCGGTGCCAGCCAGGCATCACTTCAGTCTTTTGACTTCAGAGGATGAACTGATACCAATTCCAACTGTAAGACATGGGATTCTTCATCTGCCACTGCCTGAACCTTGGATTTAGGATGAACAGCACCGAACCTCACCGAAATGACCTTCGGGTTGAACTGCGATGCACCTCATTAATCTCTGCCTGCATCACCTTTGTCTATTGATGGACTACATTCTTTAAATGGAATACAGAGACTATCATTTAATTGCCATCAAAAGCCTTCATCATCCAACTAACAAGGACAATGCATCTATGTGAACTTCTGCAGTTAATCCAGGATGGACTTCAAAGACATTAGTCGTTAATCTTACAGTTCATACAAAATCTTTTTTTTTTTTTAAACACTGGACCTTAACACTTATTTAGTTTACTAATCTTAAACCATTACTTGCACTGCAAATAAATAACTAATATTTGGCATTATATTCATGCAGTTTAGCCAGAGGGGAACTGGCCCCCACAGTGAGCCTGGTTTCTTCCAAGGTTATTTTTCTCCATTAACCAACGTCTTATGGAGTTTTGTGTTCCTTGCCACAGTCGCATTCAGCTTGCTCACTAGGGTTCTAAATACAATTTTTATTTAATTTCTATACACCATTTACAATCATATTTATTCAAACTACACATTGAGCACTCTCAGACTTGATAGATATTACAGGTACATTTTTTGTTAATGCATGATTTCTTGTAAAATTGCTTTGAAACGATGCATGTTGTGAAAAGCGCTATACAAATAAATATGACTTGACTACCGTAGACTTTGTCAGTTCGAACCTTTCTGTCCATTCTCCATTGGCCTCTCTTATCAACAAGGCATTTCCGTCCACAGAACTGCCGCTCACTGGTTGTTTTTTTGTTTTTGGCACCATTCTGAGTAAATTCTAGAGACTGTAGTGTGTGAAAATCCCAGGAGATCAGCAGTTACAGAAATACTCAAACCAGCCCATCTAGCATCAGTAATCATGAACAAGGTCCAAAATCACTTGGATCACATTTTTCCCCATTCTGATGGTTGATGTGAACATTAACTGAAGCTCCTGACCCATAGATGTGTGATTTTATGCACTGCACTGCTGCCACACGATTGGCTGATTAGATAATTGCATGGATGATTGTTGGTGCCAGATGGGCTGGTTTGAGTATTTCTGTAACTGCTGATCTCCTGGGATTTTCATGCACAACTGTCTCTAGAATTTACTCCGAATGGTGAAAAAACAAAAAACATCCAGTAAGGGGCAGTTCTGTGGATGGAAACGCTTTGTTGATGAGAGAGTCAATGGAGAATGACCAGACTGAAATGACAAAGTCTACAGTAACTCAGATAACCAACCGCTCTGTACATTTGTGGTGAGAAGAATAGCATCTCGGAATGCTACTCTGAGATGCGGTTTGGCATTGTTTTGGCGCCACGAGGAGGACCTACACAATATTAGGCAGGTGGTTTTAATGTTGTGGCTGATTAGTGTAACAAGTGCTAAAATGTTACTTCCTCTTTAAAGGTGCAATCAGTTACTATTTCCTCATTAAACTCCTTGTTTAACTCCTAAAGACCTGAATTGTAATTTTGCAATATATTTAGGAAATCATGACCACTCACATTAAAAGTATCCTTATAAAAGCTGTTTTAATCTACACGGAGAGTGTCCGCATATGGGGGCTGCCATATTAGAATCACACAACCAGCCGAATACTACTCGCTTAACCTCAGTAACTGTCCGTTCTTTTGACACTTTCACTCATTGATTAAAGTAATCATGGCTGATTGTGAATACTAAATTTCTACAATGCCATCTGAAACTGAAGCTCCACAATCAAATATTTACTGCTGAATTAGCACACCGCACATTAACGAGAGAGAAGTTGAATGTTTCTTTTTAGCTTTTTGTTCACTAACTGACTGTAAATAACAGAACCGATTTTAAAAGAGACATGAAATGAAAATGGGGTGCTAGGATCTTATCCTTGTACACACCATACACAAAGTAAGCCAAAAAGGAACATTAACTTGCATAATAAGTATTGAATTTCATGTACAAATATTTGTATTGTACTGTACACATTCTCAAATCTACAAGTTCTCGAGTTTTGCAACACGTTTTACCTTCCAACAGACATCAAACAGGCATGTTACACTGCTCTGTAGCCTTGCTGTAATATGGAGCATGTTGTGAAAACATTCAGTGGAAATGTTTAACCGAAATCAGAGTTGACCTGGTTAAATGCAATGTAAATTAAATATAGGCAACATGCAAGTGATTTACTCGCAATGTAGAGGGCTGTTTACACACCCTCATGGTTATCCAAACATGTATGACTTTCTTTTATGAAATACAAAAGATGTTAGGCAGAATGTATGGTACAGCCTCAGTCCCCATTCCCCATCCCCAGCGTCAACATTCTTCAAAACTGTGTTGCACAGAAAGAAAGTAATTTTGGTTTGAAATTACATGAGGGTGAGCAAATGAAAACAAAGTTTTTATTTTCGAGTGAACTAGGCTAACGGCATTAGAGAAGTAGTCACAGATCTAATTAGAAAATTATCTGTATTTTGTTCTACCTGCATAATGTTATCAAATGTCTAAAGGTCTAAATAGGTCTAAATATCTGAATTCAGAGCTCTTCCAAGACTATCAATCAAAGGGAATGACTGAAATATGAATGCTTATCACACTGGTATTGTAGTCTACAAGACTTTTCAGTCTTGACTGAATCTGAGGATTACAGAATCAACACAATCTCTATTGGGACTGACACAAAAAGAGAGAGAAGTTAATATCAGTTAGCAGTAGATATAAAGACAAAACTACCTGTATTAACCTTTTGTAAAAATCTGGTTAATCAACTAATCAAGATATGTCTGTTGCTGATCAAGCTACAGTATGCTAACATCAAATAACACAGCAATACAAAATTGTTCATGGTGCAGGCCACAGGTTACACCTTAAGGAAAGTCTTGACACATCTCTCTGGAGGTTTAACATTCAAAAGCACCTAGGTTATCAGTGTGCCTGATGCTTCAGAGTTCAATACAGTGAATGTGCTTCCTGCACAGTATAATGAAAAGCAGGTCACTGCCCCAGGCACTGGCAGTTCATTTACACAGGATTCAATGCAAATGCATGCAAGCAATTCTGTAACACTGATCCTATGATTTATAGCTCATTACAACATTATATACAGTCAGAGAATGTAACTGCGTTATGGCTTTAAGTATTCCATTGTAAACAGCCTGGGCCTAAGACCACAAGAACTTGCACTGCAAAACCCTGACTGATAGGGGAATGTTATCTCCATGCTTATTACACAGGGTATTGTGATATAAGCAAGTCATATGAACAGCAATAGAGCAGTTTTGGAAGCTTTTAAAAATAATGCCTGCAAAAAAAACCATTCATAGGGAAAGGGAAACTAGTTGGTGAGTGATTTGGAGGTCTGCACATCATGTGTCATTAAATTCAAATGATGGGTAAAAACTGATTTTTAAAGTTTGATTGCTTAATATATTATAGTAACATAACAGGCTGGCTGGGGAATGTTTTAATTGGTCAAAAGTGACCTTTAAAAGGTGATGAGTGATGAGTCTGAACTCCGAGCTCTGAATGAACACAGAATTGTGCACAGCACACAAACTAATCTGGATTATCAACTAAATTAGACGTGTCTCTAATCCGCCATTGCCTCTTGCTTTAACCAATTGATTCCAAACCGGTGGGAAACTGTAGCATGCTTCCTATCTGTCTGTCCCGGTGCTGATAGCTTACTGAAATGTTCACTTCTTCTTTGGACCATCTGATAAAAACATCATGTTTGAGAAATACACAAGTCAGTTATTTGAGTCTGCTGCAGCATCCATGTAAACAAATATTATTTGGCTATAGTCATATAATTATTGTGATAATCATGGCCTATTTCATCCGTATTCGCAGTCTTCCCAGCAAACATAGAATTAACATTCTCCGAACGTTGGCGTAAGCTTCCTGTTTGGCTATTTTCGGCAACAAATTCTAAACATTCAAGGAACGTTCTGTCTAGGCTCTGGGAACCTACGATTTTTAACACTTGGTTAATTTTATTTTATCCACCAGAAAAAAATTAAGAAAAACCCAAAACAAAACCTTTTGGAAGCCTGTGGTAGCTACATTGAGGAAACTCTTCAGCCCGTTAATTGACACACGTCTAGCAGTGATCTGTATAGGCTACTGTACAAAACGACAAGTATTGTAAGCAGATCACTGCAGCAGCAACTTCAAGTCTCAACGGGCTCAAAATACAGTTAATGACACCAAAGCATGCATTGCTTTATCTGGTCGATTTTAGAAACTATCAACACGCAACGATCAAAAGTAGATAGATAATGCCAATGCTCTGACAGATTGTGTTTAGAGATTTTTCAAATTGTGTAGATGTAGTAGCCATATTTGCAAAGAGTTAAACACTGGAGTCAACACATACACGTCCGCACGACTGCTTGCAGGGGCAACCCATCTTACTAACCCACATCAAGACTCTGGCCTGTCAAAGCACAAGACTCAGGGGCAGTTTACACCGAACGCGTATTTGCGTCTGTCCGCGTTCTTTTAAAAATTGTTTTCCTATGTAGGCTAAATATACACTAGATGGACGTCTTTGACCGTTACGCCGCGTCTCGTGCAGGAGCGCTGCGTTTTCAGACACCGTTTCAAATGAAAAAGAACTTAAACAGTTAAAAAAGCGTCTCGGGACACCTGCGTTCTGTTGCATTCGTGGTGCTCTTTTTTTTTTTTTTTTTTGCGCAAGAACGCGTTCGGTCTGAACAGCCCCTTATGTTGTTAATAAAAAGTCCACTCACCCTTCTTGAAGGACTTGTACGATCAGGTTAAAAGTGTCAATCACAGACTGCTCAACGGAACGATTCTATAATGCGTTACATTGTATCAGTGCATTCGGCATGCCTTGGTTGTCGACATGAATTCACATGGCACTTTTTGAACGTCCTGTGCCTCATCAGCCCGAGTTGCACAAATGAGAGTCAGACTTCTTAAGTGTCCCTAAAAGTATTGGGTAGGTTGTTTTCAGTGGCACTGCGTGTTAGTAAGTCGCTATAACAGGACATTGAATTTAAATAATAGGTCGCACTCTTAGTCGAGGTTGAATCTCAGTTTTATGCCTCGCCCTCTTCTCGCAGAATAAACCAATAAAAATGCATACAATTCTGCTGGTATATACGGAGGTGGGAGCCAGCTACAAATGGGCAGGACAACGCCAAGTGGGCTGTACATACGGGTGAACACGTCTGATTGGTTGAAGTTGTTTATTCCCACACGGAAATGGTCCGATTTGATCTCCGGCGGTAATGCAAACTTGCTTTATATTACATAAATTAACCCTTAAAGGGATAGTTCACCCAAAAATGAAAATTCTCTCATCATTTACTCACCCGCACTAATGCCATCCCAGATGTGTGTGACTTTCTTTCTTCTGCAGGATAAGAATTAAGGTTTTTAGAAGAATATCTCAGCTCTGTAGGTTCTACAGAACTTAAATATTATTCTAATAATCTTTGTTAATGTAAGTCAATTAGAAAATAATAAAATAAAATATATTTGTATATGTTTTGATGTTTTATTTTTCATATATCAAATAAATAATGCAACAAATCAGGAAAAATCTCGAACAAGATTCATTGCTTTCACACTAAAATTTCATTAGATGCAACTGGCGGTCAGAAACATATTTAGCTACACATTACACAAGTATTTTCTCAGGTACTTATTGAGTCGTAATAGATACACAACTTGCATCATTTCAGTAGTACCATGTCATGTCATACTGTTCATGTGTTACACTTGCTATAGTTTACTTCCATATTGTTTCTTCATGAAACAAAAGCGCTCCCTTGAGTAACAAATTATATGTGTACATGCATGTGGGATACTGATAATTCACCATTGTTGCACAGAAAACCAAGGTGATATAGGATTTATTTGTATAAAAATAGTACTTATTTATCGTGTAATAAACAAAGAAATATAAATCCTATGATAGTAAACTTATATTGATATGAAATAATCATAAAAAATATATAGAATTTTTGGAAGTGCAAAAAAAAAAAAAACTCTCTTACATACTTAGGGTCTCTAATGACCCTGTACACTTTTGGTACTTAACCTTTAAAATTATTAAAATTTGTCATTGTGTATGTGAAGTGTTACATGATTTAAAGTGTCAATGATTGTTTTTAATGATGGAGCTTACTCAATTTTTAACATGTTTGGATTTCTGTAAATACTTCAAGATTGCACTGTTACCCCCATATTTACTGTATTTCGAGGGTTGGAAGGGTTACTTTTTAAACATATTCCAACTACAGATTACAGAATACATGTTGTAAAATGTAATTTGTAACGTATTCCGTTAGATTACTCAAGGTCATTAACATATTCTAAATACTTTGGATTACTTCTTCAACACTGGTAGATTTCTTTAACTTGTTTTGACTAAAAACTGCCAGTACAGTAAGACCTAAATATCATATGCAGTGTTGTTTCTAAAACATGATGAATCAAATTGATCTTGTTTTAATTAATTTTAGATATTTTTACAGGAAAACAATATTAAAAATATTATTATCAAGAATTCGATTTTTGCCCTAATGTCAAAGGTCTTAATAGAAAAAAAGAAATTATGATCTAACGTGAATATTCATGATGAAAAAAATATGATCGGTCTGGTAACATGTGCATGTAAAATGGCTAGAAAGTGCGTTTTAGCTTAGTGTAAAGCTGACAATTTACACAAGGTTTATTTCTACATCTTGTGCTCCAAACTTACTTCAAACTTACTTCTCTGTCTGCTTGTATGAATGTAACACATCATAAGAAAGTGTTTCACTGCTGTTCAAATGCTCTTTGGATCGCATCATTTATATGTATAAATGTTTTCCATCTGAAAGAACAAAATATTAAATGAAACAAATGACAATAAAATGCAAAGTAATCTTCTCAGTAATCAAAATACTTTTTGAATGTAACTGTATTCTACTTACCAATTATTTAAATTGTAATTGTAGTTGAATACAGTTACTTATGTTTTGTATTTTAGATACGTAATCCCATTACATGTATTCCTTTACTACCCTATGGGATGATTTTAATCTCATTATGATTAATGAACGCACACACAATTATGCACACACAACTGAAAGGCAAGGCAGGCAGCTACCACTAGATGGCAGTCGCAGAATTACCGAGTTGGCCTGCCCTGGTTTGAGAACAGGTGATAATGGACAACCCAGTCTCATATAAAAACGTACCCTGACTACATTGGTCCAAAGTGCAAAACGTAGAGGGGTTACAATAATGGCCCTTGAATTGTATGACCGTTACGTTTTTTTTGCCTATTCGTTTGCGTCCAAGTCACGTGACTTTCAAGATTCCTGCATACATTGTTCGCATTCTCCCGAAGAACCTTTAAAACATGGATAATACCATTTTAAACCAACAAGCTGGTTGGGTAAGTAAAACTAATCTTTTTTTCTTTTTTTTTCTTTTATTGCATACTGCAAAAAAAATTTAAAAGTAACTTCCTATAGACTAGCAAGTTAAAAACAATGTACATTTTATATATTTCACATATTAATTACATTTTATAAATATTCATTTGATGAGATATTAACAAAAAAATGTTGGCTCTTCATTATTTATGTTATATTATTGTTTAGAGTGCGAGCTGATCAGGGAGGAGAGAATGTTGGCGTGGCTCATCTGATGTTTTCTGTACGTGGCCAGACATTAACTGCTTTATAGCACAATCAGAGGCAAGATAGATTAATCTAAGATTGTTTAAATGTCTTTAACTACTACTTGAAAGACTTGTAAATGTAATTATTTTTTGTAATTTGTCTTTTTTTAAATGAAGAGTAGATAGATCTCTGGATGGGAGTCAGTTCCACTAGTGTGTGCAAGATTTGGTAGAACACGCTGGTGACTCCCATCCAGAGATCACGCCAGGGTCTCTTATCAACTGTTCTCAAACCAGGGCAGGCCAACTCGGTAATTCTGCGGTAGCTGCCATCTAGTGGTAGCTGCCTGCCTTGCCTTTCAGTTGCGTGTGGATCGTCAATGCAGAAAAGGCGGAACGCAAGTCTCAAAATCCAAATGAACCGAACAGGATCGACTCGAACAAGGAATCAATAAATGCACGCTTGTCGCCTGATCCAGAAATGCACAGATTTATTTTTGCATGAGCAATTTTTTATTTATTAATGTAGAGCATAGCACGATGGTTCAGCGGTAGCACTGTTGCCTTACAGCAAGAAGGTCCCTGGTTTGAGTCCTGACTCACCCAGGGCTTTTCTGTCAACACATTCTCACACCCCAACTCGTCACATACGGACGCTCGGGCATATGGAACGCCAGGCAGTTCAAATATACGCGAATTTTAACACGTAGACAACACTTCAACAACACGTTGTTTGCACGTTGTTAACGTGTTGTCTACGCGTTGTCTACGTGTTAACTTTTCATGCATTGTTTACGTGTTGTTAACGTGTTGTTTACGTGTTAACAACGTGTTGTTAACGCGTTGACAACGTGTTAACAACACGTAAACAACGTGTTGATTTCATGTGATTCTGAGCCATTTGGCCACTTGTCCAGTTTGAAGGGGTGAGTGTTGCACTTTTCCATTGGCTGCTGAGTTGTAGGGTTAAACCATTTCTGTAAGCCTGGGGGGGGGGGTTGCCTGCCACTATTTAACATACTAAGATCCTCTAATTTCTTGGTCTTTTTCTTCCTTTTGTGTGTAGCCTATACAAATGCAATATTAGGATTGCAGTTTTAGGACTTAAAATAAATTATTATTATTATTTTCATCATGATAAATTGCCCCCTTTTGCTCCTTTACTGCCTATTTTGGTAAACAAACACATTAGAGGGAATTCATGCTTTTTACAGCATTCATAAACTTTAGTTTTATATCTTAAAAAACATTAACAGTTGTGCGGGGAAAAACTAACAGCAGTGGTACTCATTTAATGTTGGTGTAAGATACAGACCATTGTAATAAATACTGTATATGTCTTTGGAAAACAACATGAACCTTTTTCAGCATTTTAATTTAATGTAGGGCTTTGACCAGCAGAGGGCACATTGTGACTAATTATGGGGCTTGTTAAAACCTAACCGGACCTCTTTTTGTTTAGATATTAAGCACTCAGACATATGTACACATGTGATATTACCCATTTTGATGAAATGTACAGCCTTCCAAAGACTGTCGGGATTAGAATGAAAGTTTGTAATTAGGTCAGATAGTAACTGATTTGACTTTCCTGACAGCAGATGTACACTACTGTGCCAAACTCCTAGGTCATGCTTAAAATTCTTATTAAAGCCTAAAACCTGAGAAGTAAGTGTTTAGCCAGTTACAGCCTATTTATACATAATACATTATATATATTAATGTGGTTCAAAAGTTTTAATTGTGCCCAATATTGTGCAAATGGTCTGATGGCCCTTGTTAAATATCATCAGACTTCTCATCTAATTTTTTGGCAATTAAATCAAGAGTCTGGCTATCCATAGCTGTTTTCACACTGCATTATTTTCTGGGAGTATTGTCTCGCTATATGAAAGGTACGGAGCGTGAAAGGGGGGTCTGATTTGATCCACCTTTGCGCCAGGAACATGAGTAGTAACAGAGATGGAACAATGTCTGTGTGAAAAGCCACAGCTGGCATGCTGGTGTTGTGTCTGTTGGGTCTTTTTCTGTCACACAGCTGGTTCCGTAAAATCGCATCACTATGTGAAAGCATGGTTGTGGGATTATGCTGCAAGTTTTTGTTTAGTATGAATGAGCATATGCGGCATATTTGAGATACTGTGGGAATGAAAAATCCAGTGCATCAAGTCTTATGTATTTTGAAGCTTATATTAGTGAGAACCTGTAAGACAGAAACTATGCCGTGTATTAAGCATGTTGAAAGTAAATCCATCTTGAAGTGTCTCCAAGCCTAAAAGCCTTGACAACAGTCATCAAATCCATACACTATATCAGTCATAAATAACTATATAAATACAAAATAAAAGTTTAAATTTCACTTTAATAAATCAGTCCATGTCTTTTCACTGTTTTATTATCAGAGACAGAAATAAAACAGGATGACCACTCCTCCACCCGGCTTAATTTTTGCTAAGGTCCTGGAAGCATCAATGAGTCCAAACTGATAAAAGAGATATCAGCACACTTAAATCTATGCAGTGTATCAGTTTGTTAAGCTTTCGGTCTAACAGACCTTCATCAGAGCATGCATAACTCAACACTGGATAGACAGGCAGAAATAACCAATCACATTCCAGTCACTGGCAGTACCAACACATCTGTGCACGGCGTACTGTGATGCATGCCATTAGAAGCCTTACTTGCCCCTGATAATAGTACATTACAACCTAATCACAAAGTAAATGGGGATTTGAGAGGGATCAGGCTTGAGCCATCAGAAGTCCCCAGATCTATAAGAAAAAAGCATCTCAGAACAAAGGGCTAATGGAGAGTTATCAGGTGAGGGGCACCACAAACCATAGACCCTAAACTGTACATGAGAGATGAAGAAAAGAAACATCTTGGATTACAGCACAACACATATCACAATCCACATTGAGGATCTTCACTTGTTGTTTGGCACTGGGCACAATTGCCAGATGGATAATTCACATCTTTTAGAGGAGCTAAAATATTCTGTTTAGGACCTGCCTTAATGTTAGTCCTGCACCAGCTTGTTGCATAAGTTAGGACCTCTTCTATAGACAAAGAGGGGAGGATCCTTAAAATGCTGGGTATGCTAATGCTTATGCTTGATCAGAGGCCAAAATAGGCCAGTGTTTAAGAATAGTGTTCTGACAGAGTAACTTTTACCCTATTTGACACTTTTTTGTAAAAGATCAAACTAGAATTTAAATGCACCTTGGTAAGCCTCATCAACACACTGTAAAGAGTAGGCTCTGTCCCGAAAGCTTTATTTTTCATTGCAGCAGCTTTATCAATTAGTTCCTCATTAGAATGACATTTGAGCTCTTGGGTAAACCATATTCCAGAGCTCGATGAGCACTGCTGGCTAGGCAGATTGTAGTCTTATCTGTTTATGCCACTGCATAATTTGATCCACATATCCAAAAAAGACAAACGTTTATGATCATATTTAACTGAGAACGTAAGGTCAGGAGGTGTCTGTTAGTGTTAAAACATAACTGTGTAAAATAGTTATCCCATGAAACGGCTGCCATTTGTGTCCGCAACGTTTGATGAGAAGCAAAAGGCACAAAAAATGTCCCAAAGTGTGTTTCCAAAGCTTAAAGTTATTAAATGATGTGTTCTTGTTAACATGATATATGATAAAAATACTATTCTTAAAGAGTAACATACTATTTTTAATCATTTTTCATTAGTACATAGCCAATTTCACATGTCCGTGTTGACCAACATGACACTTGCATCTAAAATATCACCAAATAAGTTATATATTTTTTTCAAACATTTATTATTTTCAGGATTTTATGTGTGTCCCTGTATATATAAGATATATTTATTCAAAATAAATCATATTTTTTGGTAAATATTTTATGATTTATGTGCGTCCCTCAGTTTGACTTACCATCTGTCACACTAACTTGTTTTATCTTTAAATAATATACCACTGCTTTAAATCACATCACAAAGTGGAAATGACATAATTTGAGCCTTGTAGCCACCACAAACAAAAGAAGCCAAGTACTGACATTCTTTTACTTTGTTTATTTGTTGCTTTTTCATGTTAGGCAGTGTCCGTCAAGCTCAAACCAACCACCCCGTCATGCAAAATAGATAGGGAAAACTGTTTTTTTATTACTTTTTTACATTATTAATGCAAAGAAAATTATATTATAATATTTCAGATTGAATGCATTTATTCTATGTGAGGAATTTGACCACATGTGAGATCTGCAGCCATTTTGGGATGAAATTTACCACCCCATCACATGATTTATTGTGACGTGGTGGTAAGGGATGTGATGGGGTGGTTCTGCTTCCCGTTTGAATGTGAGGATGTGTGAAATCAAGGATTCTAATATAGGCTAATCAATTTATTTTCTGTTAACTTAACCCTGTTTGGTTCACTCACTCACACACTCATCACTTACTATCTCTTTCAGTCACTCACTCACTCACTCACTATATCTTTCAGTCAGTCACTCACTGACTCACTCACTCACTCACTATATCTTTCAGTCAGTCACTCACTCATCACTCACTCACTTACTATATCTTTCACTCACTCACTCACTCACTCACTCACTATATCCTTCAGTCACTCACTCACTCACTCACTCACTCATTCACTATATCTTTCAGTCAGTCACTCACTCACTATCTCTTTCAATCACTCACTCACTCACTATCTCTTTCAGTCACTCATCACTCACTCACTATCTCTTTCAATCACTCACTCACTCACTCACTCACTCACTCACACACTCACTCACTATCTCTTTCAGTCACTCATCACTCACTCACTCACTCACTCACTCACTATCTCTTTCAATCACTCACTCACTCACTCACTATATCTTTCAGTCACTCACTCACTCACTATATCCTTCAGTCACTCACTCACTCACTCACTCACTCAGTCACTCACTATATCTTTCAGTCAGTCACTCACTCACTCACTCACTATCTCTTTCTTTCAGTCACTCACTCACTCACTATCTCTTTCAGTCACTCATCACTCACTCACTATATCTTTCAGTCTGTCACTCACTCACTCACTATCTCTTTCAGTCACTCACTCACTCAGTCACTCACTCACTATCTCTTTCAATCACTCACTCACTCACTATCTCTTTCAGTCACTCATCACTCACTCACTCACTCACTCCCTATCTCTTTCAATCACTCATCACTCACTCACTCACTCACTCACTATCTCTTTCAATCACTCACTCACTCACTCACTATCTCTTTCAGTCACTCATCACTCACTCACTCACTATCTCTTTCAATCACTCACTCACTCACTCACTATCTCTTTCAGTCACTCACTCACTCATTCACTCACTATCTCTTTCAATCACTCACTCACTCACTCACTCACTCACTCACTATCTCTTTCAGTCACTCATCACTCACTCACTCACTCACTCACTCACTATCTCTTTCAATCACTCATCACTCACTCACTCACTCACTATCTCTCTCACTCACTCACTAACTCACTATCTCTTTCAGTCACTCATCACTCACTCACTCACTATCTCTTTCAGTCACTCACTCACTATCTCTTTCAGTCACTCACTCACTCATTCATTCACTATCTCTTTCAATCACTCTCTCACTCACTCACTATCTCTTTCAGTCACTCATCACTCACTCACTCACTATCTCTTTCAGTCACTCACTCACTATCTCTTTCAGTCACTCACTCACTCACTCACTATCTCTTTCAGTCACTCACTCACTCACTCACTCAGTCACTCACTCACTATCTCTTTCAGTCACTCATCACTCACTCACTCACTCACTCACTCACTATCTCTTTCAATCACTCATCACTCACTCACTCACTCACTCACTATCTCTTTCAATCACTCACTCACTCACTATCTCTTTCAGTCACTCACTCACTCACTCACTATCTCTTTCAGTCACTCATCACTCACTCACTCACTCACTCACTATCTCTTTCAATCACTCACTCACTCACTATCTCTTTCAGTCACTCACTCACTATCTCTTTCAGTCACTCATCACTCACTCACTCACTATCTCTTTCAGTCACTCACTCACTCATTCACTCACTATCTCTTTCAATCACTCACTCACTCACTCACTCACTATCTCTTTCAATCACTCACTCACTCACTATCTCTTTCAGTCACTCACTCACTCACTCACTATCTCTTTCAGTCACTCATCACTCACTCACTCACTATCTCTTTCAGTCACTCACTCACTCATTCACTCACTATCTCTTTCAATCACTCACTCACTCACTCACTCACTCACTATCTCTTTCAATCACTCACTCACTCACTATCTCTTTCAGTCACTCACTCACTCACTCACTATCTCTTTCAGTCACTCATCACTCACTCACTCACTATCTCTTTCAGTCACTCACTCACTCATTCACTCACTATCTCTTTCAATCACTCACTCACTCATTCACTCACTATCTCTTTCAGTCACTCACTCACTCACTCACTCACTATCTCTTTCAATCACTCATCACTCACTCACTCACTCACTCACTCACTATCTCTTTCAATCACTCACTCACTCACTCACTATCTCTTTCAGTCACTCATCACTCACTCACTCACTATCTCTTTCAGTCACTCATCACTCACTCACTCACTATCTCTTTCAGTCACTCATCACTCACTCACTCACTATCTCTTTCAGTCACTCACTCACTCATTCATTCACTATCTCTTTCAATCACTCACTCACTCACTATCTCTTTCAGTCACTCATCACTCACTCACTCACTATCTCTTTCAATCACTCACTCACTCACTCACTATCTCTTTCAGTCACTCATCACTCACTATCTCTTTCAGTCACTCACTCACTCACTCACTATCTCTTTCACTCACTCACTCACTCACTCACTCACTATCTCTTTCAGTCACTCATCACTCACTATCTCTTTCAATCACTCACTCACTCACTCACTCACTATCTCTTTCACTCACTCACTCACTCACTCACTATCTCTTTCAGTCACTCATCATTTACATTTTTTATATACAGTTGAATGAAAAAAGTATCGTGATGTATATGATCAAAGTCTAGAAAATTTTCTTTCATTATTACAAGGAATAAATTGTTCAAAAATTGTTTGTTAATAATTTTATTGTAAAATGTTCAAAATATCATTGGTTCTAAAGTTTGCATCCCCATTTCTGAATGTAATAGCAATGTTCTCAAATAATATCTTTGTATCTTTTTCCATTAAACGTTCATCCAACCTCTTTGGGTACTTTTGAGCAGCTTTTTTTGTAGTTTAGAGTGATGTGTGGATGTGACACTCACATTCACCATTATGATGCTCTTTTCAGGTATTCAGAGCATGACCAAAGTTTTCCATTACATCTCCAATTTTAATGTTTCCCATCCCCCAGTTTTATAAAGGTTAAAACCAGCAGATCATATAGAGAAATACTTTGTCCATACCACCCTGTCACAGTGAACCACCCCGCCACATCAGTTACCACCCCGTCACAGGGTCATTTTGTTAAAATTTTATGGAAAGGAAATGAAATGTTACAGAAATGAATGTTGAATGATGTTCTTGTTGTGTGGACTAATCAGATAAATGTAACTTTATTTGTATTTTTTAAGTGAATTTGTTTTTTCAGTACAAACAATGAGGCCATTGAAATGTCAAATTCATATTTCAAGATAAAAAAATCTAAGAATAAAATAAATTATTAAATTACAGACTTTCTATTGATGGTTTCCAAAAAAGGGACATTTCACTATTAGGAAAACATTAGATTTTAAAAATCTATTTCTTGTTTTACTACTCTAATGGCGTACATATTGTCCGTAACGGGGTGGTACAAGAAAGGCTCCCTTGCTTGAATAAAAAGGATAATATTACTAAGGATTTTGTGCCTAAGGTGGGAAAATATGTTTTTTTTTTGGAGGATTAACATATCTTTCAACTTGTAAGTAAAAAAAAAACAAAAAAAAAAAAACAAAGCTTGTTCTTCATGAAAAAAAATTAAATGTCAAAGTGTAAATGGCACCCGTTTGGTAGAATGACTCAAAAACATATAAATTAGCATATTCCGGTGCCCAGTAGAACCCATCAATGTTCCTTTAAATTGTAGGAAGAAAACTTCAATGAAGGAGAAGTAGTTCAGTTTAAGGACCAAATCAGCTCACAAATAAATGTACGGTGGTAGTGCTTCCTCGGTGCAGTCTTAAATAATACTCAAGAGCCTCAAAACCTCTTACAAGAAAGATATTTGTGTAGAGGCTTTCCACATCTAAGGTGGCCAGAATAACATCATTGGGTAACTTTTTTTTAATGTTGATATCTTGTTGAATAAATCAATCTTTAATATATGATGGAAAATAGTTCATTAATTGATAATGGCTCTAGTAGACAATCATTGATGGCTACAATAGGTTGGCATTTGGGTTTAACCAACCAAGTAGAGCAACTGTTGCAGGCAGCATGATAGAATTGTTAAGCTGTGGCCTATCAGAAGGACTCCCTCCCATACGCTCACTCATTGCCTAGACTAGATCTGCTCATATCTGGCTGCTTCAACTCAGTTTTGATTATACTGAATTCTCAGTAAATTATTATAATTACACAGTTTGTGATTATGTCTTACATCTTACATCAGAACACTTATAATAAATTAGGTAGCCTATATTCCAATCATTTTTAACTACCTAAAATCAGTGCATATGAACTTAAACATTTGGAGCTTCTGATACTGGTTTCTAGTGTTGTAATACTAGTGTAAGTCAGTTACAGGCTGCTTAATTGCTTGTTAAGCTGCAGCCAATCACAACACTGCCTCCCCTCCTCCACTCATTTGCAGCCTCTTTGATCTCTGCTTGAGACCTGCTGCTTGCTTCTGCCCGGTCGTTTGGATGCGGACGGTGCAGTATGTTGAATCGCGAAGATTACAGATTATATGAGTAACAGATATAATCATATAATTGAACGAATTCAGAACAGACATGAGCAGCAGAGTTCTCTGAGAGTCTTGTACAAAGGCAAGTACTTTGAATTAGCTGGGAAATATCTGTAAAGGACCCCAATTCACCGTGTGTTTCAAAAGTGTTAATGTTAAGTTCGCGTTCCTCATGCAACTTTATTAACGTTATTGGAGTTTCCTCTTAAGTTAACCATAATAAACGTTTGGAGTAATTTTAAGTAAATCATGTTAAAGTAGTGTTAATAAAATTTTCTGTGATGTCTCGGTGAATTTAATTGGGGAGACAGATTGAAGTGTGTGTTGTAGTGTTTGCCAACATTAGCCTAATTATGTAGCATGCTAACAAAAATGCTATGCGTGGAAATGACACCTTTAAATAGAAACATTTCTGCTGTTAAAGATTTTAATAAAGGACCGCACTCACACTCAGCAGCTCAGTTTAAAATATTTATTGATGGCAGTGGAATTATGGTCTGGCATTAACGTCATCTAACTTTCATCCTGACTTCTAGTAACCTTATTATTGATTCTGTTTATTGAATGTAGCATTCTTTGTCAAGTGACCGCAAGATCTCTGTATAAGACATGACACCTTGTTGACATCACCACGTGAGTTTAAAAACTGCGCTATTCAAGTATTTCCATGCTTTGGGAAAGGATCGCTTCCCCCCTGGCCAGGCCCCCAACTGTGAACAGCCACCGACTGTAGCTATATGGTGGTCATTCTGTCGTTTGTCACCCATCAGTTGTAGCTCTATTTGGTCAAATTTGTGTGATGTATCATGTTTAGATCAGTTGACTGGTTTAGTTGTCCTTTGTCAGGCAGGAGCAAGGAGCTGGATTTTCCATATAAATCAGATTTATGAGATGCTTTACATGACTTTTGTATTCAGCCAAAACGGTTTCCTTTCAGTTTGGTTCTAGCACACCATGATGAAGGATTAATAGCGCTTTATTAGGCTGGGAATTTGCCTCACTGCAGACAAGCGCCATCTAAGTTTAACATAGTACATCTTATGGTTAAAGCAGCCGAGGATGTCCTTAAATGGCCACCTTGCATGTGTAATATTTAATAGACCTATCTTAACATTAACCACTTTGCATTAATTATGGATATGCCATAACATTTCCCGGTCTCACATTTTCTGTCACTTTTTCAGGCTGAGGATGTTCAGTCAAAATACTCCCATTAGAGGACCAAGGCGACGGGAGTAAACAAGACTTGCAACTTTCAGAGTTGGTCTCCTCCTCCATCCTGATATGGAAACATTCCAACCACAAAAAGGTATATTTAATTACATATGCGTTGTAGTGTTTCGCTGTGGCACATAGATGGAACCACAAGCTCATCAGGTATATGCAGATGATAAATTGGTTACAGTGAGACTAAACACTCAACTAACAGAATAAATTTACAAGGCTCTACAGTGCAAGCATTTCACTCACTTTTATGAGTGAATATTCTGCATGCAAATAGGAATTTGTATTTGCCGTACTGGTGTGCATGACTTGTGGATCTGATTAACTATGATGACATCAGAATAAACAAGCACAGATCCTGAACAGATGCATGTTGTTAGGACAAGTTAATATTCAGGATTTTTGTAAAGTTTTTCCTAGTCTATTGAACTGTCAACAGGTTTTTATAAATTGAGGTGTCCTTTTATGTTACTTAATTACGAGGTGTGTGTGTGCGCGCGTGCATATATTCGCTCAGCACCTCTATGGAACGCTCACCCGTCTGTAAACAGCCCCTCTTTGTGCAGTCTGGATCAAAACATGATCATGCGCTGTAGGAAGGATTGTTGCCGGCTTTTCCGTGCAGAGAAGATTAGTGAATCAATCCGAAGTTGAATGGTTAACGTTAGTATGAACACGGCTGCACAAATCTGTCCAACACCATGCTGTCAATTTCTGAGACCCACTTTCAATTAAATTAGTAAGCATGTACGGAGCCTAGTTCATAAGGATAGTTATGTTAAGAATAGCCTGCAGCTGGGTGGCCGAGGTTAGCACAGTGTACATAGCTACTAGTCAATATCGACTGCCACCAACCCCCACGCGCCACTGTTACGCTGCCATTGTTTAAAACACTGCATTACGTACAAAATTGCACTTTACATTTATGCATTTGGCAGACGCTTTTATCCAAAGCGACTTACAGAGCACTTATTACAGGGACAATCCCCCCAGAGCAATCCGGAGTTAAGTGCCTTGCTCAAGGACACAATGGTGGTGGCTCTGGGGATCACAAATGCTTCAGAACTCATTGGACGGCGCTTCACAGTACAGATGGACAATGAACCGAAGCGTACTGCGAAAGCAACCAAAGAGTTTAAGGGAAGAAGTGGAATGTTATGCAATGGCCAAGTCAATCACCTGACCTGAATCCGATTGAGCATGCATTTCACTTGCTGAAGACAAAACTGAAGGGAAAATGCCCCAAGAACAAGCAGGAACTGAAGACAGTTGCAGTAGAGGCCTGGCAGAGCATCACCAGGGATGAAACCCAGCATCTGGTGATCTATGCGTTCCAGACTTCAGGCTGTAATTGACTGCAAAGGATTTGCAACAAGTATTAAAAAGTTAAAGTTTGATTTATGATTGTTAATCTGTCCCATTACTTTTGGTCCCTTAAAAAGTGGGAGGCACATATACAAACTGTTGTAATTCCTACACTGTTCACCTGATTTGGATGTAAATACCCTCAAATTAAAGCTGAAAGTCTGCAGTTAAAGCACATCTTGTTCGTTTCATTTCAAATCCATTGTGGTGGTGTATAGAGCCAAAAAGATTAGAATTGTGTCGATGTCCCAATATTTATGGACCTGACTGTAGGTGTCCTTTGAAGAATGAGGAGAGGGAGCTAGCCAATTGTTGAATGTTACCGTGCTCGCAAAGTGTGCGAGTGAAAATCATTAGTTGCTTTTATATACAGTCTGTTAGTTGCACTTTGATAATAACCGTGTGAATTTTTTGTAGCGGCAGTCATAATTCAGAAGCGGCGATGTGCCGAATGGGGGGGGCACTGGTTTGTTATGTGCACACCACCAACTGTCTTGTGCTGCACTTCCGAGTTCTGCCCCTTTTGTTCTGTCGACATTAAGTTACCAATTAACATTTAGGAAATCGATTTGTGAATCGATTCAGAATCATCCACTTCCGCAATGCATCAAAGTATTGATTTATTTACTTATTTCCACCCCTACTAACCACAGGGGTATTGATAAACATTTATTTTTCTCTTGTAGACCGCTATATGGGTCATTCTTCAATTGGGGTGGCAAATGAGAGGCAGAAATTGTAAAAATGCTTGTTTGTTTGTTTGTTTTCTTTTAATAAAATGTATTGCTATGCATTTAAAATTATTTTAATATTCTATATCAATTAAAATTGAAGCTTAATAACATTTAGATTTTTAAATAATTTGAATCAAACACTGGTGAAACAACCACTTATGTCTATGGTGTTACCAATATTTGAAGTAAAATTTTTATTTATTCTAAATAAACAGGCATATGCAACTTTAGGTAATAATTAATAAATAAATAAATTACTTTAAGGACTCAGTTTCATTGATAATTTAAATATAATTTTTTGAAATAAATGTTTAATTGTTCATCTTGTCCCCTATTTTTGCCAAAGAAGAGTTGTTTCTTTTTTTAAAAAAAATTGTATATACATAAAAAAAGGCAGGAAAAATGGTCTCTGCTACCTTTTTATAGTCTTCTAAAATTTTAAAACCATTTTACAATCTAAAAACATTAAATTATAAGATTAAATGGCTCTGAAGGAAAAATGTCGGATACGTTTTGTTGTAACACCACAGACATAATATTGCATAAAAGGTTTAACAATTAAAAGTTTGGCTTCGAAGAAGTTCCAGGTGGTTGTGGAAAACCCTTTCTTGAAAGGTACAGTGGACAAAAGGTAGAAGTTGTATTTAAAAATACAACATTACTGGTATATTGTCTGTGGAGTTACTATAGATTCTGTGGTGTTACCAGGAAATACAGTAACACCACAGACAAATTAGCCTAAATCCAGACTTTTCTAAAATGGAGGCTGCCATCATGATGATTTCAAGATCAGAGGACATTCTAGAAATATAAGTATGCATTTATCAAATTTTTGATAAAAATATGTAAAATCTGCAAGTTATCAACATAACACCACAGACACTAATAAAGTGCGACACATGAAATTGTCAGGAATTTAGCTAACTTTAAGAAAATGAATAAGAAAGAATGTACTCACCATGCACCCCTCAGATCAACCAGCACCTGCACTTACCTTTACACACAGGAAGTAGTCCAAACAGATTTCCCCTTTTCTTAAAGAGGCTGACATCCATTGATGTAACACCACAGACATGAATTTGGGGAACACTACTTTTTTCGTGAATATTACAAAATATGTATTTTTTAAAATAATTTAATAAAATTGTACATGTTATATAAAAACTATATTCATAACCACTTTTTTTTTTTTTTTTTGTTATATTGTTGTAATTAAATTCCATGATATCTCTCTGAGAGATGGTGGGAACATACATATTTTGTTATAAATGCAATCTCTCAAACTCAATTAAATATGTATTTTAAAACTAAAAAGTATCTATTAATAGTGCACAAATTGTTTATCCTACAGAATACAAAAATGAAAACATTTTATAATTTATTGGTATTTAAAGTTCATTTCAACTGTTGTAAAGTAGAGGGACACCACTTGCCACCACAAATGAAGAATGACCCATATGGAATGTCCAGTGCACGGAGAGAACTTTGCAGTGGGAGAGCCAGTCAGACAGCTACCCTGTAACCACTTCTTTCATTCATAATGTGGAGTACCGTGGCTGGAAATGGTGAGTCATAACAAAGTTGAGCTTTTGTAAAATAAACTCTCAAAACAGATCCTTAATAACATTTAGTACTTTATATGATATTCACAGTGCTCTTTCAGGTATTAGGACCTAAAGGAATTTAGAACATGCTTTGGCTACCTGGTAGAAACATTTATGAGGGATCGACTCAAAATAAACATTTCCTATTGTTTATTGTAATGAAGGAACCGTGTTGCCCAGTGCAAATATGTGGCTAATTAATGTGTTAATAGTTTTTGGAGAGGAATGGAGGTTAATGGCACAGAACAATAAGCTCTTGTATAGAATTTTGCCAGCTTTACCTTTAGAATTACCTTAAAGGAATGTCAAATTACAATAAACTATACATTTATTAGATGCTAAATGCAGAATGAATCACCCATGCTGAAGTTGACCTACTATACCAGTCATTTAACATTAGCAGTGGGGGATTTTGCTGAGCTATATTTGACTTGCCAGACAATGGTCAAAGAACAGCATGAGCATTGTGTGAAATAGGACCAAATTAAGGAGTCCACTTGTTAAAACTCTTGTGAGAAAACTGCCCAAAGCTAATGTAATCTATATTCTGTTCTATGGCCACACAGGATGTCCAGTGTGTAGGAAGAGTTTAAACGGAGAAGACCGCAGCAGCCAGACCCCATCAGAATATCCACCCTCTCCATGGATGCCACAAACAGAAGAGATCGTCCTTCTGAGACACCTCTCATCCCTTGGTTCTCCTCGCCTACATCAAAAAGGCCGAGAAGACAAAGCACTAGTCACGTTCTCTTTGCTATCCGTTGCAGTCATAATAATCTCAGTCTGATATTTCTTTGTATTTAATTTATTTAATGCCTTTCTGCACCATGTAAACAGTTACCCATACAGATGTTCTAACAGTCTGAGTTTAAGCCCATGTCTTCTCTACTTTCACCTCAAGCAACTCCATCTTTCTTGAAATGCACTGCTGCAATACACTATTGTGGGGAAATGCCAGACTTTATATCATACCATGTCCTCTTTACACATCTGAAAATGTGCTAATCCTGCAACTGAGCAGTCTATGGCTGTAGGGGTTACTTTCACTCTTGGCATTTACAGGGTCTGGACCTAACAATATGAACTCAATAAAATTGCCCTGAAATAAATGTTTATGAAGGATATAATATATTTTTGAGATTTTGTCAGGGAGATCTTGATTGATCTCTGGTTATTTATTCTGGTGGTGTTTTATTGGATTGCATTATAAACCCATGGGCCAATGACTGGGTGATGGGCAATTGATGATATCTTTTATGTTTACGAATAAAACAAAAAAACTTATGATTGTCTAGCTCTGTGGGTGTTTTTGATGTTGAGTCAGATGCGGATTGTAACCTTTTCTGTTAATGAAATGGCTAAGTAGGCAGCTTCAGCAGTATTCACACGGTGCTTGCTGGTTGCTTTATGATCTATCAATTAAGACTTAGTCGATATTAAATTGTTAACGGTTTCCCACCCCAAGCACCTGGTTAAAATCAGGACATCGTCCCAATTATTTTACCATTTCATCAGGATTAAGGGTATAGGCTAGTCTAGTATGCCCCCCTGCTGGTCATAACCTACATTCAATAAAAATGTTCAAAGAGTAGTTTCATGTTTTCCAAATGCATATTTATTACGATTGTCTGTATCCTAAACCAACATTTATTAAGTACCACTGTTGTAACTTTACAGCCACACAATTGTTGATGTAATGATATAAAACTAAAGATTGATGAATGGTGTAAAAGAATTTCCACTAATGTGTTTTTTGTTGGGGTTTTTTTTTTTATCAAAAGAGACAGTAGTGGAGGAAAAGGAGGCAATTTATATATGAAAATAGTTTATAACTTTACAATTTATTTTAAGTCTTAAAACTGCAATCCAAATATTACATTTGTATAGGCTACACACAAAAGAAAAGGACCAAGAAATTAGAGGATCCTTAGTATGTTAAATAGTGGCAGGCAAACCCCCCAGGTTTACAGAAATGGTTTAACCCTACAACTCAGCAGCCAATGGAAAAGTGCAACACTCACCCCTTCAAACTGGACAAGTGGCCAAATGGCTCAGAATCACATGAAATCAACGTGTTGTTTACGCGTTGACAACACGTAAACAACGTGCGAAAAGTTAACGCGTAGACAACACGTTAACAACGTGCAACGTGTTGTCTACGCGTTGTCTACGTGTTAAAATTCGCGTATATTTGAACTGCCTGCGAAAAGTTAACACGTAGACAACGCGTTGACAACACGTTAACAACGTGCAAACAACGTGTTGTTGACGTGATGTCTACGCGTTGTCTACGTGTTAAAATTCGCGTATATTTGAACTGCCTGGCGTTCCATACGGCAGGACCCCTTGGCGTCGCTTATTGACGCGCCGGGTGTACCTTTGGCGTCGTTTTACGACGCGTCCGGTTTCGAAACATAAAAAACCGGTTGGAGGGCAATTGTAGCGTAGCGTATTCCTTTTGATTTTTATTGATCGCGGTCTCGACTCTCGACCCGTTCGCGGCGTGAGCTTAGCCGAGACGTGACATTTCAACGCCGCACGCTCCGGTTCGGAGATATAGTCCTAAAAACATGAAGGTCAAATGAATTGGAAACTCTAAATTACCTGTAGGTGAGCGTGAGACTGTGAATGTGTTTCTCTGTGTGTGTTAGCCCTGTGATGGAGTGGCCACCTGCCAAGGGCGTTTCCCTGCCTTTGGCCCAAGACAGCTGAGATAGGCTATAGAGGATGGATGGATTATGTACTGCACATTGGAGGGAGGTGTTTGAACATAGTTTTTGAAAATTTATTACTATATGCACTTTTTAAATATATATTATAGTTTTGTTTTAGTTTACTAATCTTATTAGTTTGGTGCCTCTGTGTCTGTTAATGTTCTTAGACAGTAAAATAATTGCATGACCATGATAAAGACAATAATAATAAGACTGCTTGCCTTTTTGTACATAGAGAAGATTAAGTCATTATGACAACATAAAGTATATAGATCGCTTAAAACAGTGTTTTATAAAAAGTTGTAATTCTTATTTATACATCAGATGTATGGGAAACCCCTCCCCCATCTGTACTTCTTTCTCATAATAGTATGAGAGATTGACTGGCATGAGTAGACATTGACAGGAATGAAAATAAGTTATTTTCTTTTTGGCACCAATGTGTAAGCACAGTTTTTCCATTGTTAGGGTCAGAGTTAGTTAATACATAAATGAAAATTCACATTATTTACTCTCATATCACTCCAAACCTGTTTGATATTAGACTCTACTCAACATTGGCATTGAACTTCATTGGAAACACACATCGGAAACCACTCTGTCAATAGCTCCTGTGACTCAACGATTGGCATTTGGTCACTACAGCTGTGTTTTTCCCCCACAGAATCATAGCTATCAGTTATCGTATGGTTTCAGAAGACTTAGAATATAACACACAAGTCGGATGGACTACAGTATGGTTCTTGGTTGTTGTTGTTTTTTTAATCCTTTGTGTGAACCATTATCTAGGCGGTTGTTTGATCTCTCTCTCTCTCTCTCTCTCTCTCTCTCTCTCTCTCTTTCAGACAACAGTCAATCTTAAACATCTTTAAAGGTTTACTCAGTAACTGGTCTTTGTGTCATCTTGGACTTACATTGACACCTAACAGCTTGGATGCAGCATCATTTAAAATAATTTGTTTTCAGTTTCAGATGCCATTGTAGGAATTTAGTATTCACAATCAGCCATAATTACTTTAATCAATGAGTGAAAGTGTCAAAATAACGGACAGTTACTGAGATTAAGTGGGTCATGTGATTCTAACATGGCAGCCCCCATCTGCAGTCCCTCTCCATGTTGAATAAAATGGGTTTTATAAGGATACAGTTATGACTACCGGTGTCTTCATTTTAATGTAAGTGGTCATGATTTTTTTTTATTATTTATTTATTTATTTTTTTTTGCTGTCCAGACTATCAAAATATCAACTGGATATGCAAACAATCTGATTTTTAGTGGCAGACTGAACAAGGCCCGTCTCACGTTCATCATAGAAGATCTCCCAGCCTACATGCTGCACAAGTCCCTCCCACTTGGAGGTGCCGTCCACTTTTGGATATGCCCCTCCTGCTTGAAGGTGATTGACATGTTATTTAAAGAGCCTGACTTCTTGCACACATTCTAGTAATGTGTTGTTTATCTAAAGCACGACAAAGTGTAAAATGACGGAGCAATGTGAGCTCAGAAGTCATCATATATTTGCATACGAAAAAGATATGCAAAGATTTCATTTTGCATAACTTAATATTTTTTCCAAATAAAGCCTAATTGGTCGCTGTAATACTTTACTAGAAGTATCGAAGGTAAGTTTTAGAGAACTTACAGTCAAATGGCATATATCAGAGTCAGACACGTGTTCTCATGCAGAGTTCTACAAGTGGTGGAACAGAAAAAAGGCAGCATGCTTTGGCAAGATGCCCACTAACAGGTTGGCTCAATCTTTTTGTTACTTCAATCTCTACTGCTTAGCAGGAAGTGGAGTGTTCAAAAAAGCCTGCCACTGCGGAAAATAGGCATTAACTTAAAAAGAAAAGGCCTTGGCAGGTCTGGCCTTGCAGAGAAAGTGAGAGAAATGTTTCTTCCATTGGCTTGTTTTTTAATTCACCAGCAAGGAAAATATTGAGGCAAGAAAACTTTCTCTCTCTCTCTCTGATGTAGCATGGTCTGATGGAATAAGTGCAAACAGTGGGGTAAAGCTAGCTGTCCAGAGAGAATGGCAATCAGAACCTCCCTATCAGATTGCATAACCTCTTAAAAATCTTTATGTCTCCTAGGTACCACAGTAAATCACAAAAATCAAGAATCACATGGTATAACCCTAGGAAGAGGAACATTACAAATAATTTTGCAGTGCATATTACATGATTCTGTGCTTCACAAGTCAAATAAGCAATTATCAATTATGCCTGTAAAATTCTCTCATAATTTACTCACCATTATGCCATCACAGATGTGTATGGTTTTCTTTTTTCAGCAGAACACAATTGAAGATTTTTTGAAGAATATTTCAGCTCTGTAGGTCAGTACAATGCACGTAAATGGGTGCAAAAATTTTGAAGCTCCAAAAATCACATAGGTCAGCATAACAGTGATCCATTTCACTCCAGTGTCTTCAGTAGCGATTTGATAGGTGTTCTTGGATTGTAAGGACCTACAGAGCTTAAATATTCTTCTAAAATCTTAATTTGTGTTCTACAGAAGAAAGAAAGTCACGCATATCTGGGATGGCATGGGGGTGAGTAAATGATGAGAGAATTTTCATTTTTGGGTGACCTATCCCTTTAAAAAGAAAAGGGAAATTACTAGACAAAAGAATGCCATCTGGTGGTTACAAATATTATTGTATTCTTGAGGCGTGTAAACTCTCTCTCCTTGCTTTCTTATAGCCTATGCCTGATATATTCCTGCTCACACATATACCTAGTTTTGGGCCACAATTAAATAATTTAGGAGCCATTGGTGTACAGTGGTGCAAAAGTCTAAACAAGGTATGAGAAGAAATAAACATAACAGCATTATAAATCCTGTACTTATCCAACTGATTTCCTACAGTATAAATATTGCTTATAATCACACTTTAAACATTACATATTTGGCAAGGCAATGCAAGTTTATTTATATAGCAAATTTCATACACAATACAATTCAAATTGCTTTACATAAAAATGGTAATGAAAATACAAGATCAAATAATTTAACCCATTAAGAAAAAGAAATAAGAACAAAAAGTAATACAATACATTTTAAAAAGTTAATATTAATCAAATGAATAAAAAAGAAAAAAATACAGAAATACAATGGTGCAGTGCAATCAGTAAGTGCAGCACAGTGCTCAGTGAATAAATGCATAGCTAAACAGATGTGTTTACTGTTGGAGCACACCTGACCTCTTCTGGAAGCTGGTTCCAGCTGTGGGTGGCATAATAGCTAAACACAGTCTCACCTTGTTTTGAGTGAACCCTTGGAAATTCTAACTGACTTGACCCTAATGATCTGAGAGGTCTGTTTGGTTTATATTCATCAAGCATATCTGATATATATATTTAGGTCCTATAGGTCATTGAGTGATTTATAAACAGGAAACCGATGGAGTGCGTACTCCAGGTAGGGAAGGAGGTATTGCCCCAAGTGAAGGAGTTCAAGTACCTCGGGGTCTTGTTCACGAGTGAGGGGACAATGGAGCGGGAGGTTGGCCGGAGAATCGGGGCAGCGGGGGCGGTATTGCACTCGCTCTATCGCACCGTTGTCATGAAAAGAGAGCTGAGCCGGAAGGCAAAGCTCTTGATCTACCAGTCAATTTTTGTTCCTACCCTCACCTATGGTCATGAAGGCTGGGTCATGACCGAAAGAACTAGGTCGTGAGTACAAGCCGCCGAAATGGGCTTCCTCAGAAGGGTGGCAGGCTTCTCCCTTAGAGATAGGGTGAGGAGCTCAGTCATCCGTGAGGAGCTTGGAGTAGAGCCGCTGCTCCTTTGTGTCGAAAGGATTCAGTTGAGGTGGTTTAGGCATCTGGTAAGGATGCCCCCTAGCCGCATCCCTAGGGAGGTGTTTCAGGCACGTCCAGCTGGGAGGAGGCCTCTTGGAAGAGCCAGGATTGGGTGGAGAGATTACATCTCCACACTGGCCTGGGAACGCCTTGGGGTCCCCCAGTCAGTGCTGGTTAATGTGGCTCGGGATAGGGAAGTTTGGGGCCCCCTGCTGGAGCGGCTGCCCCACGACCCGACTTCGGATAAGCGGTTGAGGATGGATGGATAATAGTACTTTCAATTAAATTCTAAATGTAACTGGAAGCCAGTGTAAAGACCCGAGGACTGGATTAATATGCTCAGATGTTTTGGTTCGAGTGAGAATCCTGGCAGCGGCATTCTGAATGAGCTGCATGTGTGAGAAGTCCATTGCAGTTGTCCACCTTACTGGTAATGTATGCATGAACAAGGTTCTCTTAGTCTTGACTGACGAAACAGCTAATTCTTGCTATATTTTTTAGATGTAGTAGGCTGATTTAGTTATTGTTTTGATGTGACTGAAACTAAGGACTGACTCAAAAAATGACACCAAGATTCCTTTTCTTTAGACCCTTGGAGTCAAGGTATGTGTTCACCTTTGGAATTTTGGCTTTGTTGCCAAATATAATGACTTCTGTCGTCAATTTTGTAGTCAAGACCACCTAAACCGAGACCGAGTCATGACCAAGACCAGAGTGTATCGAGACAGAGACAAGACCAAGACTTTGAGTGGTAAAGACCGAGTCAAGACCAAGGCTGGGCGAGGCCGTGTCAAGACCAGACCTGTGCGAGTCCCACACTTCATGACACACTTAAGATAAATGTGGAATATGCAAACATAGGCACCTCTCAAATTGATCTGAAAGATCCACGTTCCTATAAAAACACCCACAAAAAGCATTCACCTTTTTTATTGCCACTCACCCAAGTGACGGAGCACGGTACCGCAGTGTTTAACTTAACTTTATTAAGTGTAGCTGACATTAGTTAACGTTGATGTAATGTAACTTTAAATTCATCATTAGCTACATAGCTTTATGTGGCCTGGCTCGTCATTGTTTTTCACAAACAAAAGCTGGCAAGCAACTGAAACTAGCACCCTGAAACATACAGTATAATGCTACATAGGCAGCTACTCACTAAATCTCTTTGGGTGAAGAGATTTCTGAAGAGTTTTGGTACAGAGGCAGATTGGAAACGTAAGGTAGCTAGCTTTGCTAGCATCACTTCCACTAAGCTTACCTTTTTCTATGTTTTCCTTCTAAATTCCGGTAAAAGTTTGACGTGGTCCCAGCCGTCTCATTGCGGAATTTACACACTACTGTGTGTTTTCTTTGGGACGCAACTAAATTCTTTGTGGTTTAGGTAACCGAATTTAATTATCGCTGATTTTGCCGACATCTTCCAGGCAGATAGCCGCTGCTTCACCTGTCTCCCTCATTTATTTTTGGGGTGCGGGGAGGGGTGATGGGTAATTTCAAATAAAAATGAGTGAAATTATTGATTGCATTTGAAGCGTGACATTTTACATACAATCACAGTAATAATATTAACAAATAACAAATAATTAAACAATGCACAGACAATTTAGCGATATTCCGCAGTTGTGGTCTTGACCGGTCTTGAAATAAAATCCTGAGTCCTCTTTGTCCGAGACAGAGACAAGACCAAATAAAAATGCGTTCGATTCCGAGACGAGACCGAGACCTTCAAAAAGTGGTCTTGAGACCGGTCTCGAGTTCTACAACACTATCTGTCATAATTGTTGTTTAACTGAAGGAAGTTTCGGCACATCCAACTGTTAATTTCATAAATTCAGTCGCTCAGAGTCTATGGGGCTGTAGTCATTTTGTGATATGTCTAGGAAAATCTGGTTGTCGTCTGCATAGCTATGGAATGCAATTTGGTTATTTTACATAATTTGACCTAGTGAGTGCAGATACAGGTTGAACAGGAGCGGTCCAAGTATTGAGCCTTGTGGGAGTCCACACGTCATGAAAGTCCACTCAGATTTATAGTTGCCATATGTTCTATATTACTATAATAAGTCTCAAAACATACATGTTTGAGATGATTAGAACATGTCTAATTACATAAATTGTATGGTGGAGTGGTGGTGGCATAGTGGGCTTAAGCACTAAACTGTTAAGCAGATTGTCGGTTCGATCCCCACAGCCACCACCATTGTGTCCTTGAGCAAGGCACTTAACTCCAGGTTGCTCGTCCCTGTAATAAGGGCTCTGTAAGTCGCTTTGGATAAAAGCATCTGCCAAATGCATAAATGTAAATGTAAATACATTGAAGTCATATATTGTTCGGAAGTCACGTTAAAGCTATATTCCAGATTCTGTACAAGTTAAGCTCATTCGACAACATTTGTGGCACAGTGGTTATTATCACAAAAAATAATTTCAACTTATTCATCCTTTTCTTAAATAAAAAAAAGCAAAAAAATTAGGTTGCAGTGAGTAAGGTGTGTTACAAGGGAAGTGAATGGAGCTACATTTTGGAGGGTTTAAAGGCAGAAATATGAAGTTTATAATTCTATAGAAGCATTTACATTTATTCTTCGGTTAAAACTTTAAGCTGCAAAGTTGTTTAAATTATCGTTTTCATGGTTGTTTTATGGTTCACATCGTTTCGTCTTCATGGCAATGGAGATGTAAAATTTTAGATAACTTTACACAACAGATTAGTAAACGCTAAAAATCATGTTATCAACATCATACATATTGTTTACGTCTTATTACGCCTATACGTTTTAAAAAGTGAGTATTTCACCATTTACAGATTGGCCCCATTAACTGCCATCAGTCCAGGTTCTACGGGAGAAACGAAACTTTAGTGCACCCTTAATTGCAAACCAGGGCAAACTACTGTCAAGCTTTTAATATTCGCAGGGTTGCCAGATAATAGATGCAACACCCCATTCAGAGATGTATTACTCGCCTTATGTCATACTTAATTTCTGCAATCTGGCAACCATACATGACAGTACATGCACTTTCTCTCCGTAAAAAACAAACAAACGACAATTTAGCGCTCAATAGTGCACGGAGGTTGTCCGAATATATAGATTTGATAGTGTCATACATTTTACTCCTAATGCCAGATTGTAGAATTTTATAATATAGACCGTCATGCCAAATTGAATCAAATGCTTTTTAAAAATCAACAAAACATGCATAATTTTGCCTTTGCTTTTTTGATGAATGTGTTGGTTGACTATCGTGTGTAATGTGTGAATGTGGTCAGTGGTGCGGTGGTTTGGTAGGAATCCAATCTGACTCTTCCTCAAGACATTGTGCTTTGAAAGTATCTTCAGGATACAACAGGAAGTCTTCCCCAGATTACTGTTCACACAAATACTTCAGTTATTGGGGTCGAATTTGTCTCCAGTCATAAATAATGGGTGTATTAAGCATATATTCCAGGTATGAGGAAAAAAGTTTGCAGAACCAGATAGAACCGTTTGAACAAGGCCTCCTGCATTACTGCAGAGCTGTGCTTCAGCATTTCTGTTATAATGTTGTCTAAACCACATGCCTTTCTTGATTTTAGTGTCATAAGTGCATCTGTCAATTCTTCTCTGATAATCTGATTGTCTAAATGGTTTTGGTTATTTTGGAGAAATTTCTTTGAGTAAGTTTTTAAAGCTTTCCATAATTCTCTGTTTTGTATGGCTATGTCTTGGCTGTGCTGTTTATTCAGTCTGTTCCATTTTCCCCAGAACTGATTATTATTAATTGAGTCTTCAATTTCATTAAGAGTGTGGTTTAGGTGTTGTTGCTTTTTGTGTCTTATTGTATTTTTATAATCCCTGAGTGCTTCACAATAATGTTGTCTGGTTTCAGCTTTTTGTGGCTCTCTGTGTTTTTGGTTAGAGAGCTGTCTGAGTAGTTTTCTTTTAATTTTACATTCTTTATCAAACCAAATTTCATCCCCAGTTTTAGTTTAGTTTTCTTGTTTGTACGGATAATTTTTTATCCGTTTACGGATAATCATTTATTTGTTGTACTGTGGAATTATGTCAATCTTGTTGGCCATAAACTGTGTCATTTGAAAAATTGGACATTTGTTTTGAAGCTAATTGCACTAAGGAGTTTGGACTCATATTTTGGGGGACGATTTGTGTGTTGGGTTCAGTTTGATCAGATTGCTGGGTCCTTTGTCTGTTCTATGGTGTTGGATTTTCTTTAGGAACACATTAATTTGACAGTGGTCTGATAAGGTAAACTGTGGTCTGACAGTGAATTCACGTATGTAGGAGTGGTCCATGTCTGTAATGGCATAGTCTAATACACTGGCCCCATGAGCAATATGTGAATCGACCTAAAAAGTCCCCTAGGATCCTACCATGAAGTATACAGACCCAGGCCTCAACAAAGATACACTAACTCCTCCTTGTTGACTGTACTGTCCGAGTTGTTCCGTGTTGTAGTGGTGGGGGTTAGATGTGTGTTGGCTTTCAGTATGTGGTTATTCCCATGGGTATCTATAATGTCCAATTCTGAATGTGTCCTTGCATTTAGGTCCCCACATAACATGACATTTCCCTGTGCCTGGAATTGGATGGTTTCCATCTGAAGCTGATCAAAATGATTGTCCTTGTAGTACGGAGACTTTGATGGAGGTATTTACGCTGTACAGATTTTCTGTGGAATTTCTGCCATGTGATTCATCTTTTAGGTTTTTAGTGAAGACTCTTACATTCTCCTGGCTTAGGTGCAAATGGACATATAAATCCTCAGTCATTAGACTTGGGTGGTGGGCAACATTGATGGCTGTAAGTCTGGAACATACGGTTGTCATCCTCTGGTTGACGCTATTGATCAGGTTGACGCTATTTCCCTCTGGGTATAGATGTTGTTGGTTCCTGTGTCAGTGATGATGTTCTGTGGGTTGTGCAGAGTATAGTGACAGAGGATTTGGAGTGGGCTGTTTGTTGTGTGGCACCATAATTTGCCAACCGTGTGTTTAGGGAAGAGATTTCGGTGGTGCAAGAACTTACCATTTGAGTCTATAAGAATTGCTGTTTTTGGTGGTTGTAGTTTCCGGACTTGTGGTTTCCAAGAGTGATTTGGGGTGTGGTGAAGGGTTTGACGGTTTTGTGTTTGAGAAGGACTGCGCTGAGCTGGATGTGTGACAGTGCTGTCGCTGGTCTCCTGACTGTTCTCTGTGCAGGTTGCTCATTGTCTGTCTGTGAGTCTGTGGATGAGCAACTCGCAAATGTCTCTCTCTCTCTCTCTCATTGTCTGTGATGCGAATTACCATGTTGATTCAGTAGATTTCACAATACAGTACTCTTATAACAAGCACATTTTGCAGATTTTTTTCAGTTAGCAAGAAGACAGGGTAATAATGGAACCATCTGGGACATAAAAATCTTGTACTGTCAAAGGACCCTCACAGTGGGGTTCAGTGTATTATAGTAACACCCGCAGAGCATACTTGCTTCCTGTGCTCCTGGTTTGGCAGCTGTGAACTGTTATTTTTGGAACAAAGTTAAGGTTCTGGGAAAGAAACTACAGAGAGCTTCAAAATATCTGAAAGTTTCACCTTAGACATGGGGGGAAATGGTGATTTGTAAAGATAGGCTGCAAAATGTTGCAATGCAAATGTTGGGTAACACTTTACCATAAGGTTCTATTTGTTAGTATTATTTAATGTTAAGTTAATGATTAGGTGTCATGAACTAACAGCATTTCTTAATACTGGTTAATGTTCATTTCTAACTACAGTGTAAGTTCATGTTAGTTCATAATCCATTAACTAATGTTAAGGCCTACAACTTGTAATGGTTAAATGTATTAGTAGATGTTGAATTTAACATTAACCAAGAATAAATGCTTTTCATTGTTAGTTAATGTTAACTAATGTAGTAAACTAATGTTAACAAATAGAACTAATGTTAACAAATATAATTTGTTGTATAGTGTTATCCATAGTTGTTCTAAAAAGTACAAACAACAATAAAATTAATACAATAATATAATAATAGTCTAATAATAATTGTAGCAGATTATCAATATATTATTACTGTTATTATTGCTAATAACAATATCGTTACAATATCGTTAACAATAACGATCATAAACTTCAGAATATAAATATAATAATATTATTATTATCTTAACATATAAATTTGCACGGATTGCATGGTAGGTATTAGCAACTCTTTCCCTTGTTGCATCATTTCATCATGATCCAGCAGTGCGCATGTACTGTGTCTTCATCTCTATGAATCTCGTTCGTCATTGGTAGATGGAGCACAGGTCTATATGCCGGCTGGTTTTTACAATCGCTCTCCAGTCTTAGCTTTGCTAAGTGTGCGCACGCTGCTGATGAGAAAAGCCTGGTTCCTCTTTTAAACGTGTGGTAAGACTAAACTAAAATCATGGAGGAAAAGAAGAGCGAAATCAACGGCCACGCCGTGCACAAAAGTCCGGTACCCGCGGTTTCAACAAAATCTGAAAAGAAAAGCTTTAAAGACCGATTCATGTTGTTTTTCAAAAGAAACCTCTTAGTGATTTTGACGGTGTCCGGGGTGCTGGTGGGCGTCGGAGTCGGAATGGGGGTCCGGAACATGAACTTAACACGAGTGCAAATTACTTATTTCGCCTTTCCTGGAGAGATGCTGCTGAGGATGCTCAAGATGATCATCCTGCCTTTAGTGGTTTGCAGTTTGATTTCTGGCGCCGCGAGTTTGGACACCCGCTCGCTAGGAAAGCTTGGAGGAATCGCCGTGTCTTACTTTTTGGTGACCACTCTTATTGCCTCATCCATCGGGATTGCTCTCGCCTTCATGATTAAACCCGGCGTCGGAGCCGGAGCGCTAAACGCCAACAATTTGGGGCTTGAAGATGTGAGCACCAACAAAGAGACAACGGATTCGTTTTTAGACCTTGCAAGGTATAATTTAATTATATATATATAAAATTAATGTATCATAACAATAATATAGCAGCATTCAACATCGGCTGCTGAAATGTAAATAAATGATATACAAATAAAGTAGCCCACTATGGCACTAGCTTCTTAATCCACTGCCGCAAGTGCCCCAGCATGAGTAACTTTATACTGTATGTCACACACATGAATGCACAAGCCATGCTGAGGTTTAACTTGGAAATTCTGAATATTTATTGTTTTCTTCTTTTTACATTTAAGTCAACTGTTGCTGTGCAAAATGTGCTACTCCACACATTTGTATAATCAATGCTTGTCTGAGAAGAGCTCAATGGAAGAGGGGCTGGAAAATACTCACATTCTTGTCAATAATAGCAAGTTTCATTCCACATACTGTATGAAAGTAGGACAAAGGTGCTCAAATCTAAAGTTTCACATTCTGCAAAATGTTTAATTAGTTTAATAGGCTGAACCATGCTCTACTTAATACTGTACTTGTGGGATTATAAATCTATGTAATTGGGGTCTATATATATATATATATATATATATATATATATATATATATATATAAAATTGTAATATTGTCACTAAAGTTTTTCTTAACTTAATGTGTTTCTTGCAGCTAGCTGAAGAACCTTAAGAAAAACGGTATAAATGTAGGCTTATCTTGAACCCCACTCCTCTTGCCTCATAGTTCACAGGGTTACTAGATTAATCCTTTCTTTAACTCGGGTCATATGATTATGTAAGAACTTAGATGAACTTAGTGTACTGTGTATTCTTGAACAAGACTGGCTTTGTTTGTATATTGCTCTTGGTGTTAAAATTGCTGCTAAATCAATGTGATGAGTATTACAATTGGGTCATATTAAATAATTTGCAATATGTGTAGAACTCAGCTGCCAGAATCCTGACAGGGGCCAGTGACCACATCACTCCTATCTTGGAATCCTTGCACTGGCTCCCTATCAGGTTTCGAGTTGATTTTAAAATTCTTATGCTTACCTACAAAGCTTTGCATGGTTTGGTTCCCCAATATTTGTCTGAGCTTTTAACCACGTACACACCGAAGCACGATCACCACTCCTCTAAATCTGTTTTTTTTTTTTTTTTTAACTGTTCCTCGGGCTCCTTTATGCTCTATGTGTGACAGGGCATTCTCTTCTTATGCCCCGAAGCTTATGGAGCTCTCTACCCTCAGAACTTAAGAGAAGTTCAGTCTTTTAGTGAGATTAAATCATGTCTTAAAACATATTTTTTCCAGGAGGCTTTTAATTGATACTATTGTATTCAATTAATGTAATACTATCACCTTATTTACTGTGTTTTATCATTAGTTGTTTTGAGATTTGTCTCCATTTGTATTAAGCTCTGTATTTTTATATTTTGTTTTTATTTTTCCTTTCTATGTAAAGCGCTTTGACAAGTTTCTTTAAAGGCGCTATATAAAATAAAAGTTTATTTATATTATTGTTTATTATATTATAATATTGCAGAGGTGTTTTAGTTTATATGCTTTATTATGTAGTCTGCGTGAATGTTATTTGGAGGTAAGGCTACTCAGTGTATGGCAATTCTGTCAGAAGTGTCAGGATTTGTCATGCTGCGTGGGAATTTACCAAAGGAACATCTGTGATGTCCATATGTAATGATAAGGGAATTACACATGTCTGCATAACTTGTTTCTCTTGCTTGCTTGTTTTTCCACTCAGAAACCTGTTCCCATCTAACCTGGTGGCTGCAGCTTTCCGTTCAGTAAGTTACTTTTTTTTTTTTGCCTCTGTCTGCTTTTGAATGTAAACACCGCTCAAAATCACATATGAACACATACATGCACCAACAGTTATATCCAGAATTAATATTTGTGTCCTTATCCATGTTAACAGCCCCTTCATCTATAACAGATAAAGTCTTGAAACCATTTTTTGTCCATGCTTCAGTAAATACCTCCCATCATTTCTCACCACTAAGCAACCATTCTTTTACCATAGCAAGCTGATTCCGTTCCTTGATGCCTGGCAACCTGGCTTGTTTCGCTGGGTGGTACCACACGGGCAACTGCTAAACGGTGATCATACTCTGATCAAAGGAAGGTCAGGGGCTACGGCAGTCGGGACAAGTGATAACATCTCTGTGCCCAGACTGGACCTCACTGACACAAACTGACCTGGGCAGTCAGTAATCAATTTGTAAAAAAGGATGTTTTCTTAAAGACCAGAGTAGCTTTAGAAAGAGAATCAGGTTCATTAGGTTGAGAGAGAATGTTTTTCTTGCATTTTGAGAATGTTTCTATATCCAGTGGGATTTCTATTGACATTTACCTGGATGGAATCCAATAAAGGCTTTACATGGGAAGGGACAAAGATTAGCAGGATTAATGCAGAAATACCTGGGAATTACTTTAACAGTCAGTTACAAATGGACTGATCCAAAGTAATTGTAGTAGATCTTTTCAAAGTTGCCTTAATTATCTTTAACTGAAATCTGTGTAGGACTCTAATTTCTCAGTTATTTGCTATCACTGTAAATTCAGGTTAAATATAGATATGGCTGCATGTGAACTACAGTCAAGTCCATAAATATTGGGACATCGACACAATTCTAATCTTTTTGGCTCTATACACCACCACAATGGATTTGAAATGAAACGAACAAGATGTGCTTTAACTGCAGACTTTCAGCTTTAATTTGAGGGTATTTACATCCAAATCTGGTGAACGGTGTAGGAATTACAACAGTTTGTATATGTGCCTCCCACTTTTTAAGGGACCAAAAGTAATGGGACAGATTAACAATCATAAATCAAACTTTCACTTTTTAATACTTGGTTGCAAATCCTTTGCAGTCAATTACAGCCTGAAGTCTGGAACGCATAGACATCACCAGATGCTGGGTTTCATCCCTGGTGATGCTCTGCCAGGCCTCTACTGCAACTGTCTTCAGTTCCTGCTTGTTCTTGGGGCATTTTCCCTTCAGTTTTGTCTTCAGCAAGTGAAATGCATGCTCAATCGGATTCAGGTCAGGTGATTGACTTGGCCATTGCATAACATTCCACTTCTTTCCCTTAAAAAACTCTTTGGTTGCTTTCGCAGTATGCTTCGGGTCATTGTCCATCTGTACTGTGAAGCGCCGTCCAATGAGTTCTGAAGCATTTGGCTGAATATGAGCAGATAATATTGCCCGAAACACTTCAGAATTCATCCTGCTGCTTTTGTCAGCAGTCACATCATCAATAAATACAAGAGAACCAGTTCCATTGGCAGCCATACATGCCCACGCCATGACAATACCACCAACATGCTTCACTGATGAGGTGGTATGCTTTGGATCATGAGCAGTTCCTTTCCTTCTCCATACTCTTCTCATCACTCTGGTACAAGTTGATCTTTGTCTCATCTGTCCATAGGATGTTGTTCCAGAACTGTGAAGGCTTTTTTAGATGTTGTTTGGCAAACTCTAATCTGGCCTTCCTGTTTTTGAGGACCACAGTTGTTTTCCGTGGTCTTCCGGGTCTTTTGGTGTTGCTGAGCTCACCGGTGTGTTCCTTCTTTTTAAGAATGTTCCAAACAGTTGATTTGGCCACACCTAATGTTTTTGCAATCTCTCTGATGGGTTTGTTTTGATTTTCCATCCTAATGATGGCTTGCTTCACTGATAGTGACAGCTCTTTGGATCTCATATTGAGAGTTGACAGCAACAGATTCCAAATGCAAATAGCACACTTGAAATTAACACTGGACCTTTTATCTGCTCCTTGTAAATGGGATAATGAGGGAATAACACACACCTGGCCATGGAACAGCTGAGCAGCCAATTGTCCAATTACTTTTGGCCCCTTAAAAAGTGGGAGGCACATATACAAACTGTTTTAATTCCTACACCGTTCACCTGATTTGGATGTAAATACCCTCAAATTAAAGCTGAAAGTCTGCAGTTAAAGCGCATCATGTTCATTTCATTTCAAATCCATTGTGGTGGTGTATAGAGCCAAAAAGATTAGAATTGGGTCGATGTCCCAATATTTATGGACCTGACTGTATATATTTGAGTGGGAAGGATAGGCTAAGACTAAACTGGGGTACTCCAAAGCATATAATTGGAGTTTTTTAAGAACAGGGTTACTGAATAGGATGGTTGTGGGGGATCACTGTCATTGTCTCTGTATGTGCCAGTCTCAAAGTCCTCTTCAGCTAAACTTTAAATGCTGCTTTTGTTAGCAATTTGGCACTAGACTTCCACAGAACAAGGGTCATTTGAGAAAAATAATCAAATGCATCAAAAAAGTTTGCTGTAGTTCATGAAGCCTCACATTGTAATGGAATGAGATAACCCAAAATAGCAGTAAAAAACTACTGTACACTCTGTAACCTATGATATTGTCCTCTTCTGTCTCTCATTTTTTCATAGTATGCCACTGATTACAAGACGATTTTTATTGGAAATGGAACCAATGGAACCCTCAACTACCAAAAGGTACTTGATCTTTACGCATTACACCAGCCACCAAATGTATTGATTTGTCATTCTTCCGTAAAATCTTTGTCAAATTAGAAGTAGGTCCTTTTACTTCATTTTCTATATTAAGCATATAATGGTATGTAAAAAATGGTCAACATTTCCAGGGATTTATAACAGATTTTTTTCACACTGCGAATTTGGCAAAAGGAGGTTGAAAATTCTGCTACTGAAACTGGTCTGTTCATGCCTAAATATGAATCACTGCTCCCAGTGGCCAAAGTGTTTCTGAATCAGATGTCCAAGGAAGGTGCTAAATGCAAGTTTTTTTATTGTTTATGTGAACAGAACTTGTGTCTTGTAGACTACTCGTGCATATAAAATAATTGCAGGTAATGTATAAAAATGTTTGAATTAAAGGAAAAATGTCTGATGGGGAATGGAGTTTATCAGTAATTGGGCAGATTGAGGTCGATTTTAGGGTATATGATAATTCGGAAGCAGCATGTCAATTTCCACGTGTTCATGTTGTTGGTTTAAGACATCACTTTTTAACATGTCATTTTATATCCAATAATTGTTCACATTTGGGTATACCTTAGTCTTTAGGGCATCCAGGCAGAAACCTTAATTTGGCTGTTTTTCTCAAACCACTCTAATACAGGCTGTTTGGCAGCCTTGAATGAGATCGCTGTGTGTTTGCATAAGGCCAGGGTTGACACAGCCAGTTTAGCTGCTTCTAAACTACTGAGCACTCAAGCAGCTGGAGCTGGCAAACCTTTCCCAGAGCGCTGGGAAATGTGCCTCCCATTAATGAAAATGAGGAATAGATGCACAGTCCGTTCAATAGGCTGACAATAGGTGGCAGCAGTGCAATGTATAAAATTAAGCAAATATGGGTCTGGAGCTTCAGTTAGTGTATACATCATCCATCAGATTGGAGAAAAAGTGTTATATAAGTGATTACGTCTGTGGTATGATTGTTGGTGCCAGATGGGCTGGTTTGAGTATTTCTGTAACTGCTGATATCCTGGGATTTTCATGCACAACAGTCCCTAGAGTTTACTCAGAATGGTGCCGCTTAAGGTCCATAATTGCATAAATAGGGCTTACAGAAAGGCCAATGCTGTGTGCCAAGTGATGTGCCATGTCTGGATATCTATAGGAGACCAGAACAATAGAGTGATTCAGTTGAACGCTAGCTCAGTCCCATCAGATCTTCATCATCCTGTGACCCCACTGCCAGCACCACTTTCTGAGAGCCAAGCTTTCACATTTTGTCTTTTCAAAGTCACTTGTCCATGCAAAATCATATCAGATTCAGTGGCGGTGAATATGGCGTTATACCAATGAATGGAAACATTAGTTAATTACATTTTAATTGTTGTGAACTGCCGGGTTCAACAGTTATCAGAAAACATTAATGTGTTTGTGGCTGTTTTTTGACAAACATTAAAGTGTTACTCACCAAAGTGGATTTCATCAGATTTGATTTTGTTGTGGCAGTGTTTGCTTTTGACCAATTGTCAATAAATATATTATTGTAAAGAATAGTAAACGAAGCCAAGTAAATATTGAAAAGGCTGAATGGCAATATTGTAATATCTGACTGTTCACTTTTGGAAGCCGCTTCTTCATAACAATAATTATAATGTTCTGGTGGGTTGTAGGTTCCTTATGGAACAGATACTGATGGAATGAATATTCTGGGCCTTGTTCTCTTTGCTATGGTTTTTGGAGTTGCTTTGAGAAAGCTTGGGGCAGAAGGAGAGGAGCTCATTCGTTTTTTCAATGCCTTCAATGAAGCCACAATGGTACTGGTCTCCTGGATCATGTGGTAAGTAATGAGCTTTGATCAAGATGATTATAATGTTAATGTTTACATAAATCATATAACCAATGGTTTTGAACCAATATATACTGTGCGTGTGTGTGTGTGTATATATATATATATATATATATATATATATATAAAGTATGTTTAAGTACATAGCCTTATTGTTTTTAATAGTCAACACTAACAAATCATACTCGTTGTATACGGCACCTACTGTCCAACACATTCATACTGCCTTTAACTGTTGTATTTATTTTAATTTTGTCCTTTAGGTATGTCCCTTTTGGCATCATGTTCTTGGTAGGGAGTAAGATTGTGGAGATGGAAGATGTGGTTCTGTTGGTCACTAGTTTGGGGAAGTATATTTTTGCTTCTATCCTGGGTCACATCATCCATGGTGGCATTGTCTTACCTCTCATCTACTTTGGATTCACTCGTAAAAACCCCTTCAGTTTCCTGGCTGGCCTCATCACACCTTTTACAACAGCCTTTGCAACCTGCTCCAGGTAATTTCCTATAATGCATATCTCTGCTGTAAGGACCAGCTTAGAACAGCACAAATTTCTATGCAGTTTTATGCTAGTTAGTGCTGGTTTGGTGCTGGTCTAACTGGTGGACCACCATAGGCAATATGTTGACCAGCAAAATATGCAGGTCGACCAATGGAACCCTTTCAAATATTGTAATTCTTTGATTTATCCCTTTAAATAGTTTTGTTATTGTAACCTATTGTATTCAGGTTGATTCATTGATGTTAAATAATATTATTTTATTATATCATTTGTCATATAAATAATTATTTTGACTTGAATAAAACCAGTTTATCATGTTACTACATGAAGCACATTTTTAGGTTAATATTTTTTTCAGTGTATTTCTAATGAAGATGGTTGAACAAGAGAGATGGTTAACTTGGTAATGACACTAGCAGTATTTCATACTGTGAACCAGTATCCAAAATGCAACAGGCACCAGAAATGCATGTCTTTTCAAACATGATATCTATAAATGTTGTCCTTTAAGCAAGTTTATTTGAGCTAATCTACAATATTGTAAAATTAATGTAGGCAAATTTTACATAGTATTTGTTTAGTCATTTTGTAAATGTTTAGGCTCAGTCAGTTTCCAGAATATGACTACCAGCTTCGTTTTTTTGTTCCTGGAATCACCAGTCTTGCTAAATCTTAAACAGTGTTGTATGATATGCAGAAACCTTAATCTGTTGACAAAGGAAAGTGAACCACTTAATCTGGGGAACAAAGAAACATTTTTGAAGGGTATTTTCCGCAAATGTATGGTTCGTTTAAGAGTGCGGTCTAAGTGTCAGAAAGTTCTATAACCTGAAACAGGGCTTTATAGTGCAAGCATTTTCGAGTGAACATTACTGTCCATATGAGTGATGTTTAACTTATACAACTTCTGTATAATTTTTATAATTTGTTCCTGACCTACAAGCAGAAACTAAAATCAACTAAGCCTGTAATGAGGACTGTAAAGAGATGGACCAATGAAGCAGAGCTGGAACTACAAGTCTGCTTTGACTGCACTGATTGGAATGTTTTTGAGGCTGCAACCACAGACTTGGACGAGCTCACAGAAACTGTGACATCATATATCAGTTTCTTTGAGGATATGTGCGTCCCTACCAGGACATTTTTATCATTCAATAACGAAAAACCATGCTTTAAAGGAAAACTTACAGATGTGTAAGGATGCTTACAGTAGTGGGGATAAAACATTGCATGTCTGATAGGCTGTGCTGACCAACTGGCCTCCACACAGATCTTCAATAGATCACTGGAGCAGTGTGAAGTTCCCTGCTGCTTCAAATGCTCCACCATCATTCCAGTCCCCCAAAAAAACAAATCACAAGACTTAATGATCACAGGCCTGTCGCTCTCACGTCTGTTCATGAAGTTGTTTGAGAGACTGGTTTTGGCCTACCTGAAGAACATCATTGGACCCCTGCTGGACCCCCTTCAGTTTGCTTACCGAGCAAACAGGTCTGTGGATGATGCTGTCAATATGGCAATGCATTAAATCCTGCAATACCGCCCCCGATTCTCCGGCCAACCTAACGCTCCATTGTCCCCTCACTCTTGAACAAGACCCCGAGGTACTTGAACTCCTTCACTTGGGGCAATAGCTCCTTCCCTACCTTGAGTACGCACTCCATCGGTTTACTGCTGAGAACCATGGCCTCAGATTTAGAGGTGCTAATCCTCATCCCAGCTGCTTCACACTCGACTGCCAAGCGATCCAGTGAGAGCTGAAGGTCACGGACCGATGATGACATGAAGACAACATCATCTGCAAAAAGCAGCGATGAGATCCCCAGCCCACCGAACCGCACACCTTCCCCACCCCGACTACGCCTCAATATCCTGTCCATGAATATCACAAACAGGATTGGTGACAAAGCGCAGCCTTGGCGGAGACCAACCCCCCACATGGAATGAACTCGACTTCGTGCCGAGGACCAGGACACAGCTCTCGCTTTGGACGTACAGGTATTGGATCGCAATAAGAAGGGACCCCCCCACCCCTTACTCCCGCAGCACCTCCCACAGTCTCTCCTGGGGGACCCGGTCATACGCCTTCTCTAGATCCACAAAACACATGTAGACCAGATGGGCATACTCCCAGGCCCCCTCCAGGATCCTTGCGAGAGTAAAGATCTGGTCCGTCGTTCCACTGACGGAACCGTCGTTCCACCTCTTCAATCTAAGGTTCGACAATCAGCCGAACCCTCCTATCCAGCACCTTGGAGTAAACTTTACCAGGGAGGCTGAGAAGTGTGATAATGTAGTTGGCACACAATCTCTGATCCCCCTTTTTGAAGAGGGGAACCACCACCCCGTTCTTCCACTTCTTAGGCACTGTCCCAGATTTCCACGCAATGTTGAAGAGGCGTGTCATCCATGACACCCCCTCCACATCCAAAGCTTTCAGCATTTCTGGTCGGATCTCATCAATCCCCGGGGCTTTGCCACTGCAGAGTTGTTTGACTACCTCAGTGACCTCACCCAGAGAAATAGAATCTGATCCCCCATCAGCCTCCGGCTCTGCCTCTAGCATAGAGGGTGTGTTGGGATTTAGGAGTTCTTCAAAGTGTTCCTTCCACCGCCCAATAACCTCCTTGGTTGAGGTCAACAGCGTCCCATCTTTGCTGTATACAGCTTGGATGGTTCCCCGTTTCCCCCTCCTAAGGTGGCGGACGGTTTTCCAGCAGCACTTTGGTGCGGACAGAAAGTCCTTCTCCATGGCTTCTCCGAACTTTTCCCACACCCACTGCTTTGCCTCCCTCACGGCCGAGGCTGCAGCCCTTCGGGCCTGTCGGTACCTTGCAACTGCCTCCGGAGACCTACGGGACAACAAATCCCGGAAGGCCTCTTTCTTCAGTCGGACGGCTTCCCTGACCACCAGTGTCCACCCCGGTGTGCAATATTCTGTGTGCACTTGTTTCTCTGATCACCAAAAATAATTCCTTGCATACGTGAGAGCACTTGGCAATAAAGATCGTTCTGATTCTGACTATGATAAGGTGGTCAGTCTAACTGAAAATATAAAGTGTCTACTGTCCTTTGGCATATATCAAGTTTAAATTAAGTTTCTGAAATCTATAGTAATTGTTAATTACATTTTTCAGTGACTGCTCTTCCAAATATTTTGCATAGGTATTTTGACACATTAGCATTACAGTCTTTGTCTCCTAGATTTTTTACTGTGTCATGAGTGCTCCTACACAAAAGTGTTAGTATAGAGCCCTGGCCTGAAAGTTTGTTAGACGATTATGGTAGAAATATGAACTATTTCCTTATATTAATGCTTATCTTCTTCATCTCACTTATGATGGTCAGAATTAAATTTGTAATGGCCATTATTTCTGTTGTTTTTGTCATGATAAATGATCAGACTTAACTGAGTCCTTTGCTGTGTTCTGTACCTGCACAGCTCAGCGACCCTGCCCACTATGATGAAGTGTGTAGAAGAGAACAATGGTGTTGATAAAAGAATCAGCCGATTCATCCTACCGATAGGAGCTACTATCAACATGGATGGAGCAGCCATTTTCCAGTGCGTTGCAGCTGTGTTTATCGCCCAGCTTAACAACGTTGAACTCAACGCAGGCCAAATCTTCACCATCCTGTGAGTGCATCTCACGTGAGGCCTTTCCTCAAATAGCAGGAGTATTCATGGACACTGTGAACATTATACTCTATCTAGTAATACTGGTTGCACGTGACATGTACTCTGTATCTAAACAGGGCAGAGAAACTTAGCTTGATCTAAATTTACAAGCATTGCTGCACACCTACTCTCAGGAGCCTGTTCCAGTGTTATGCTATAGAGATCAGATTATGCTATAGACAGTCCCGGTTCTACGGGGGTGCTAAGCACCCTCAAACAAAACTTATAGCACTCTCAATTGCAGACCGGGGCAAACTATTGCCCGCGGGTCGATTTATCATAAAAGTTCTTTATTATATATTTCATTTATCTGGCTTTTGGACCTATCCCGCATCCACAAGCTTTTAATATGCTCAGGGTTGCCAGAAAATAGATGCAACACCCCAATCAGAGATTTATACTTGCACAAATTGGAAATATTTCACCTTATGTCATACTTAGTTTATGCAATCTGGCAACCATACATGCGAGTGCATGTGCTTTCTCTCCGTAAAAAACAAACAAACAAACAACAACTTAGCACTCAATAGTGCACGGAGGCGAGTAAAACCAATTGAGAGAAGAATATATTTATTCTTTGTGTTATTTGTAAAATGCTGAAGTCCCTCACACCTCTATGTGAATGTTACTCTGGCAGTAATAATTTATCAGTGTCATGCAGCCTGTTTTATTCATTGGTGTCTCAAGGGGTGCCAAAAATTGACAAGACCTATACCATGAGCATGTAAACAGGTTGATAATGTTCTGAAAATAAAACAAGTAAACAGGTCCACTTTGCGGCCAAAATTAAAATAAGCTTTTAGAATCTCTTTCCCGAATATATTATTTTACTTTTAAACCAGACTCCTGATATAGAGTGTTAAATTGAATACTAAATTACCACTGCAGTGAAGTTTGGTAAAATAAACAATAATTATATGCAGCCTTTATTCATTTTTACTAACACATAATATAAAAGTAGCAGCAACACAAGCAATCACAGAATGGTCCCATCAGTCTGCATACACTTCAGAAAATTGAGCATTATTCATTGAGTGCATTAGTGCACTTATTCTTCTGGGCTTAAAAGATACAACTATGCAGAACATTTATCTTCTCTCTTCCGTGTTCTACTTAACGCCTGATGTGGCCCCAGTACCAAAATAATTGCACGCCCCTGCTCAATTAAATATGTAAGACTAATACTGTAAATTGGCAAGCAGATTTTCTTAAATACCAGCAAACACACAAAAATCCCTCCACTTTATACAGAGCTCCCCCACTATTTTCAGAAGCACCCTCAGTGATTTTGATCTGGGCCTGGCTATAGAGATCAACAGTTGACAGGAAATTACCTATATATTTTCCCCATAGACAACTTATTTTTAACACAGACCCACTATGAGTTCTGAGGGTGTTAAGCAATGATATGTGCTTCTGTTGACTCTTTCAGTACTTGCAGTATTTATATTTTGCAATAAACTTGAAATAAATAGTTTTAATAAAATGTTTTTTTTACCTATATAGTACAACTTTAAATCAATAATTTATAATGTAACAATGTTTTTAATTAAATTACTTGCTTACAGTGCTTTATAGGATTGTAGTTTATTCCCTCATATAAGATGTTAAGTACACAGTCTTGTTCTCTTCAGATGCTGTAATGTTGCGAGTCATCTTAGAGCTGGTGGTTTGGTTGATCGCCAAGAACTCTCTATTGGAGAATGGAGAAAATGAATGGGAAAATACTAAAAATAAATATGTTTTACATTGCTTATGTGTTATCAACATTGTGCCACTATTGAGCAGGCTCCAGGGAATGTTTCCTTGTAATAGGTGTACTGTTATTCACTATCAATAAAAGCATCTGTTAAATGACTAGTTATTTGTTTGTTCACAGGGTGACAGCCACCGCTTCCAGTGTGGGAGCAGCGGGCATTCCAGCTGGAGGAATCATCACCATCGCTATCATTCTTGAGGCCATCGGTCTGCCCACCCATGACCTGTCACTCATGCTGGCTGTGGACTGGATTGTGTAAGACATCTTTTCCCATTTCACAACTATCATAATTAAGCAGTTAATGAGAAGTCTGGGGGATGTGATTCATAATTATTATTATTCATGAATTATTTATAAAATTTTATGAATAATAGTAAGGCCTTAAAAAATTTGAAATAACAGCAAGTATGGGAATTATTTAGTGAAAAATGTAAACAAATCTAAATAATGTTTTTCAAAGTCGCCACCCTTTGCCTTGATTCGAGCTGCGTCCAAATCTCCATACTTCTCTACTATACAGTATAATATGTCATATATTCAGGTCACTTGTCAATAATACCCACGTCTCTGGATGAAGTATGTATTCAATCTATTCATACTACTCTCATGCATGCCTAAAGAATTAACTGTTTTACCAGCCGAGAATTTTGTCCTTTATCAAATACAGTACATAATCAGACAGTACACAATTTCAGATGCAGGATATCTTTATGCCCTTTCCCATCCTTATCTTGAAACATGGTAGCATTGCAGTCTATTCTTGAAAACTACTGCCCCCAGTGGCCGAAGCTGGAAGTGTTGTTGAGCTGAACTGTCCACAGGGTGGTACCAAAAGTGATTTGTATTTGTAGTTTTTAAAAAGACATCTTAAAGTCAATAGGAATATATATTGTATTAATCCTATCCCAAACCCCAACCCAAAATCTAAACTGTAAGTGGAGTAAAAATGTAATGTTAGAGAGAAAAATGCAACCTCCGATTGTGCTTGTCATTGATTATGTGAACGTGATTATTCCCTGCTTTCAACATGGGATCTGAACCGGGATTTAACCCTGCTGAAGCAAAGCGCTTCTGGCCACGTCACAGGGGAAGGTGAACACGCTTGAGCTGATGCAAACATGTCTTGATAGGAGATGCCACTTGTCAGTTAGTCAGCATAATGTGGTCAATCCTAGCGTACTGGAACTCTCAGAAACAACATGCCGACTTCCGTGTGATAATTTTTGAAATGCATCAAAAGATGTAAATTGAGCCAAACTTGAACTGAACCCGGACTCAGGGTGATAGGTGTAATTTGATTACTAACTTATTTACTACTACTAATTTAGTTTCTGTAATTGAATTACTTTTTAGTCAAAAAGTAGTGTAACATGTAACATTTTAAATTATTTTAATAAAATTACAGTTACTGACTTTAATTTAAGGTAATTACTTTTAAGTTACACATAATGTAACATTTCTAAAATAATATTAAGTGTAACAGATTTAAAATATGAATTCATGTGTTCATATGTTCAGTATGTCTGTTTGTGCTTCTATGTCAGCTGAAGGGTGTACAAAAATGAACAAGCAGGAAATATAGACATTATTTTAAATATGTTGAGTGAAAAACAAAAACATTTCTGCTGAAAATGTTTTAGAAAAGAAATTAAAAGTAAAGAAATAAGTAATGAGATTATGTTTCAATTAAGTAGTAAGTGAAATAATCTGATTACAACTTCAAAAAAGAAATAAGACATTTGTAGTGGATTACTTTATCGGAGTGCCCAGAACATTCCTTGAATCTAACTTTGTGTGCGTGTGTGTGTGATCAGAGACCGGACCACCACTGTTGTGAACGTGGAGGGAGACGCTCTTGGTGCTGGCATCCTTCACCACATCAATGAGCAAGAGATGAAAAAGCAAAGACTGCAGCAGGAGCCAGAATTCCAGGAACTGCAAGAGGTGAAGGTGGAGGTGGTGGCTAATGTCCAGGCAGAGGAGGAGACCTCCCCTCTCGTCACACACCAGAACCGAGAAGATAACTCATCACGTGAAACAATCGATGACAAGGATGGTGTGGAGTCTGTGCTGTAAAACAGTGTTGATTGTGATCTCTCATCTTTCTCTTCTCTCTCTCTCTCGCTCTTTTAAACCATTATAGACATGATTTCACCTCAGTGTAAAGTTTACATCAAATGAAAAGTTTACTCAAATCTGTAAAAAATTAAACACTGATGGCCAGTTTGCTGTCATATTGTTAGAAATAGATTGAAGTACATGGTTAGAAGGAAAGGTTGTGTTAAGATCCAATTGTGCCAAAATTATTTCTTATTGTCAGTTTTTTGTGTTTGTTCATGTGCAAAGTCTAAAAGGGAATATTTCCAGTCTGCAAGCAGTTGTCTTGTGTATAGGTGAATAGTGATGAAAACCATTCACTTGCTCTGTTTGCTTACTATATTTTAACTGGCTGTGTGAAACATTAACTTTTTTGAAGATTTACCGGAATGTATTTGCTGTAAATATTTGTGTCCCTAATGGCAAAGCCTGTGAGACTGTGCTATAGCCTGGTAACAGTGCAATTTATTGTGGACTACGTTATATTGTGCATGTGCGCTACTGAAGAACACCCCAAAATTCAACCATATTCTGAGATTGTGCTTTATGCTTTTTAGTTCTTTCAAATCTGATTTTAAATGAAAATCAATTTCAGTTAGCTTAAATGGGAACTCAGGGTCACAAGAGGTAACTGAACCCCATGATGCGCAGTCACACTGTAAGGGTCAAACATTCCTTCTTGAATCTCTATAGGTGCTGTTTGTTCCAAGAACCTGAGTTATGGTATCGAGTAACACCTAGTGGTCAATGCAATTAGAATTTGTCAATACTCTGTCAGATTAATTTAGTGATTCAGCCACCCACGGTCTGATAGTTTAATGATTTTTCATAGATTTTTATGCCCATGCTTGTTTACTTTTCCATACAGTTAAACAGTATAGGTCTAGCTACACTTATTAAAATGATAATTTGGTAAAAGCAAGATCGATCAGTGTAAAATAAACTATGAATGACTTTAATTTATTTTAATAGTTAAAATTTTTGTACCTCATTGAAAATTATTTTCGTAATCTGTTATACCACTAATCAATGGTTTGTTTTTATAAGGTATTTTAACTCCATGTACTTTTTCCCTCTCTTATAACTGTAAGTTGTCTTGTTAATGCCATCTGTGTGTCTCTGCTTACAATTAAATTAAAAGCATTAATGTGTATTTGATTTTCATGCAGTTGCTTTAACCGCTTTAGGGAATTACATTGTTATGAAAAAAAATCCTGGATTTACACTGAACACATTTTATTTTAATTTTTTTTGCATTAGATCTGAATCCGTTTCCTCCAGGGGGCGCTATTTCCGTTTTCAAATCTCAAGACTGTCTTTGTCTCACTGGAAAAATTTGTACATAAAAAATGAAATCAAACGTTAAATTAATTCCAAGTATTTATATCTGACATATTCATTTAATTCAGCCCCAGAAATCCTTAAAAAATATTATAACAATTCTTTAATCAAAATATTCAGAACCCTGACCATAAGAACAAGCAAATTGTGACAGCGCAGATTTCAACAGCGGTTTGGAAAATAATTAATAACAGAATAATGACACTATTAAACTTTTATAGGCATTTATTTAATGTTCTTTGCCCGTGGTCCTGCCAAAATAACTAGCCATTTACACAAATTCAACCACAAAATGCTCATCATGACATGTTCTTTTTTAGTAATTTTAACATCTTCCCTGAGGTCCACTGATAATGTTAGTAAAGAAACAGTCATAATTTAGTTATATGTGATAAATTTCCACCCTGTCTCTGTCTGAAACTCTCGGTGTTGGCCTAAGCGCCTGCTTTAAACTTCAACGTAAACGCCCACTGTTCTGATTGGCTAACATGCAGCCCCTTGAATACAGACCTATTTAAATCTTAATCGGAAGAGAATAAACCTGCTGCTCCACAACATTATGAAACTAAATTGCAGGGTTTTCACATACTCCACACTGTACGCACAGCAGCACCATTAACTATCAGTCATGACATTTGAAATATTAATGAATGAAACGGTTTACTCACGGTTTTGAGATCGGGGCAAAGTCATTACAGCAAGTCAGTCCACTGTCGGCCATCATTGGAACACTCTCGGTAGGCAATTTACGGTCATGCCAGTGCAGCTCCTATCTACTTGAATGGGGAATGAACAAAATCTCAAAAACGGTTGGTCAAGTTTGCGATCAAAAAACATATTTCATATTGATCAATAAAATCTGTCAATACTGGTATCACAAAGTGTGATTCTTTACCTCAGATTAAGCAAATTTCCTGGCGTGTATAGCTAATGCACATGGGAGTTCTAGAGTTGATTGACAGGTGATGCCTGGATGTCGTGTGTGTGTGTGTTTTATATCTTCTAATCAGAATCAGCTTTTTTGCCAAGTATGCTTACACATACAAGGAATTTGTCTTGGTGACAGTAGCTTCCAGTGCACAACAATACAAAAACAAAACAAAAACAGCAGTAAGACAGAGAATAATAATAATAATAATAAAAAAATAATGATACACATATGTACATAGGGGCCTACACACAGACACCAAAAATCCTCTCAGCAGTCGAACTGTCTTTTGTAGTCTTCTGAAATCTGATTTTGTAGCTGAACCAAACCAGACAGTTATTGAAGTGCAGAGGACAGACTTATTGAATGCCGAGTAGAACTGGATTAGCAGAGCCTGAGCCTGTGGCAGGTTGAACTTCCTCAGCTGGCAAAGGAAGTACAACCTCTGCTGGGCATTTTTAACAGTGGAGTCAATGTGGGTCTCCCACTTCAGGTTCTGTGAGATGGTAGGAACCTGAGGGGGTCAGTGTTGCAGTGTTTCTCCTAAAGTCCACAATCATCTCCACTGTTTTGAGCGTGATCAGCTTCAGGTTGTTTTGACTCTACCTGACAGCCAGGTGTTTAACCTCCCTTTTGTATGCAGACTCATCGACATCTCGGATGAGGCCGATGACAGTGGTGTCATCTGCAAACTTCAGGGGCTTGACAGAGGGGTCCTTGGCTGTGATGTTTAGTGGATGCGAGTTTGAATAAATCACGGAGACACTGGTTTCATGCGACTTGCTGTTTTACTGAACTTTGTTATTCTCCCTTTTTACAGGTTACAACCCAACACATCTTTAGACTGCTAGCGCCATCCTCAGGTAAGGAATAATAATACAATTACCATACATCACATCTCCCCTCTTAAGAAATAAATTCCATTACAGACTAGTTTAAACACATCTAGTATTATTATGATTTTCTCAATAACACTCTATAACTTTAATCAGTGTTGTTCCCATAACCCATTAACTATAAACATCTCTTTACTCTTTAACACCTCTTTAATGCTTTCATGGAGAATAGAGTTTTGGTGGTCTAATCAGTCTACCCCATCTTGACCTTTTGACCTGTTCTTCCTTGTCCACAATTGGTGTTACAGGTTTTTTCACTGGTGAAAGTGCAGGTGATTGCACTGGAGTGCTACTCTCTGCAAGCTCTGTTTGCTGAAGAACATTCCTCCAACTCTATAGCGCTTGGTTGTGGAAAAGTCATTTCTTTGGTTTTCAGCAGATGTCGTCGATTTCTTCTGAAGGTGTTTCCATCAGGCCTTTGAATCACATATGATCTCGGTTTTTCATGACTCCTCAACACAATTGCTGGTTGCCAGTTGTTGTTGACTTTTACTCTCAATTTCTCTCCGTCTGCTATAGGTGGTAACTGTTTTGCTCCACAGTCAATGTAACTTTTCTGTTTCAGCTGTCTGTCCTTGATGTCTTTATGTACATTTCTGTACAGTTGTGGTCTCAACAGCTGTGTTGATGTAGGTAATTTTGTTTTCAGTCTTCGACCCATAAGCATCTGTGCAGGAGATAGTTTCACACCATCCATAGGAGCATTTCTGTACTCCAATAGAGCAGTATAAGGATCACTTTGGCTCTCCTATGCTTTCTTTAACAGTTTCTTAACTGTCTGAATTGCTCTTTCACTTTGTCCATTGGCCTGTGGAAATCCAGGACTTGAGGTGGTATGTCCAAACTCCCAGTTTTCTGCAAATGCTTTGAATTCTGCACTCGAGAATTGTGGACCATTATCCGACACCACTTCATCCGGGATCCCATGTCTCGCAAAGATGGATTTAAGAGCTGTCACCACATGTTTGCTTGTTGTCTGTGTGAGTTTAGCAATCTCTGGAAACTTCGAAAAGTAATCTACACACGTCAAATATTCACCTCTGTCGAAGTGGAACAAGTCTACTCCTACTTTCGCCCATGCTCTGTCTGGAATGTCATGGCAGATGAGTGGCTCTTTGGTGTTACTCCGTCTGAAAGTATTACAGATAGCACACTTCAACACGACATCCTCAATTTGTTTTGCCATGCTGGGCCAAAACATCACATCTCTTGCCCTCTCTTTGCATTTGACAATACTCAGATGTGATTCATGAACTCTTTTTAGCATGTCTGCTCTCAAGCTTTGTGGAACTACTATTCTCCAGTTCTTGAAGAGTAACCCATTGGAACAGGTAAGTTCTTCTCTGTAAGTCCAGTACTTTCTTATGTCTGCAGGAACTTGTCTTATGTCTGCAGGCCATCCTGACTGAACTACTTCCACAACTTTTTTCAACTCTTCATCTTCTGCTGTTGCCGTTCTGAATGTATTCTGCTTTTCCTGTGAGATTGGCAGACAAACTGATAAAGTATGAACTTGTAACTCATCTTCCAGAAGTGGTTCCGCTTGTTCTTTTAGGTAGGCACGACTCAGAGTGTCTGCGATGTACAACTCCTTTCCAGGCTTGTAACTAACACGTAAATCATATAGTTGCAATCTCATCAGCATTCTCTGCAGTCTCGGAGGAGCTTTTTGGAGAGACTTTTTGAACACCGTCTCCAAGGGCTTATGATCCGTCTCCACTTGTACTGTCTTACTGACATACTGATGGAACTTCTCGCAGCCATAGACAATCGCCAAGAGCTCTTTTTCTATTTGGGCATATCTTTTCTGACACTCAGTGAGTGACCTTGAGCCGAATGCCACCAGATGTCCTTCTTGCAGCAACACTGCTCCCAGACCTTCAGCGCTTGCGTCCACTGACAGCATTATCTCTTTGTTGACATCAAAGTACTTTAACACTGGGGCGTTGCTCACAAGTGACTTCAATCTTTCAAAGCTTTTCTGTTGTTCTGACTCCCAATGCCATGCTACATCTCCCTCTAGCAGTTTCCTCAACGGAGCATTGATGTCTGACATGTTTGGAACGAACTTGGACAGATACTGAAGCAGGCCTAAGAACCTCATTAGTGCAGCTTTGTCCTCTGGCTCTGGCATGTTCTGTATCGCTCTGACTTTTCCTTTGTCTGGCTTCAACCCTTCTGCAGTCAGAATGTGTCCAACATAGTTGACTTCGGTCATCCTGATCTTGCACTTGTTTTTGTTCAACTTTAGATTGATGTTTCTGATTCTGTCTAACAATTGTCTTAGTCCTTTATCGTGTTGTTCCATGTCTTCACCCCACACCAGAATATCATCCACTATGTTCACGACTCCTTCTAAGCCTTCTAGTCTTTGTGCAATGCATTTTTGAAACACTTCTGGAGCTGACACTATGCCAAATGGAAGTCTCAAAAAACGGTATCTTTCAAAAGGAGTGTTGAACGTACATAGTTTGGAGCGCTCATCATCCAGGGGTACTTGCCAGAATCCATGATTGGCATCAAGCACTGAGAAGACTTTAGCATTTGGCATCTCAGCTACTATTTCTTCAATTGTACGCAATGGATAGTGTTCTCTCTTGATGGCTTTGTTAAGATCTTGTGGATCGATGCAGATCCTGAGTTTCTCTGGCTTCACGACTGTAACCATACTATTAACCCAATCAGTGGGCTCGGTTTGCTTCACTATGACTCCAAGATCTTCCATTCATTTCAGTTCCATTTTGACCCTGTCCTTTAACGCTATGGGTACTTCTCGTGGTGCGTGAATGACTGGAGTAACATCTGGATTGAGCTGTATGTGATGTAGTCCTGGTACACATCCTAAACCAGTAAACACATCTTGATATTCACTCAGAATGCAAGTTTGGTCTTTGTTCTCTACTTTGTACACAATTTTTTTAATCAGTCCAAGTTTTGAGCATGCTTCTCTTCCCAGAATTGCTGGTGAATCTTCATCTACAACTTGGAAGTCTAGATCAAACTCAGTGTCTTTGTAACCACATATAAGCCTTACTTTACCCTTTGTCTCCATCGTGTGGCCAGAATATGTAACTAACGTGCAGTTTGACTTCTTTAAAGTTGTTGTCTTGTTAGAGGTTTTCTCAAAATCTTTAAATGACAACACGTTGCACTCTGCTCCTGTATCTAGCTTAAAGGTAAGTATGCAGTTGTTTATTCTGAATTCTTGAGTCCATTTCTTATTTTCCCTTTCCATGGTAGAGACTGTATTAATTTGTGTCAGCCATTTGCTAGCTGTTTGCTCACTTTGTTCAATTTCAATGGTACCTATAAACAATTCAGCATCTTCTTGTTGTTCTACCTCATGGACTTTTTTCTCAAATCTTCTAGGTTTGCCTTTTTGTTGTGGTGTTTTGCACATGCGGCTAAAATGGTTCTTCCGGGAGCACTCGTTACAAAGTTTGCCATATGCCGGACATTTCCTTGGCTCATGTACATAACCACATCTCATGCACTCTTCCTTCTTTTTCCCTGTGTGCTTGAAATTTGCCTGTCTGACAGCTGATTTTGTTTTTGTGATTTTGTTCACAGCCACTTCTGCTTCCTCATGCAGCACTTTCAGATGGCTTTTGTGTTATTTCGTTTGCACGACAGATATCCACAGCCTTTGCTAGGTTCAAATCTGTTTCCCTGAGAAGCCTAGCTCTCACGGTGTCATTGCTAACACCACAGACAATGCGATCTTTAATCAAGTCATCATTTAATCTTCCAAATTCACAGTCTTTCGCCTTATTTTTCAAGTCAGTCACGTATGCATCAATGGTTTCGTTCGGTCCCTGTGCTCTCGTGAAAAACGTATGCCTCAGATACGTAATACTGGCTCACAGTATTCTCTAAACTTCTCTTTGAGCACTTCAAAATCATCCACATCATCATCAAAGTCCATGGTATTAAATACCTTTATGGCATCATCTCCCGCCACGTGAAGAAATGTCGCACATTTCACCTTGTCACTCTTTTCTGCAATGCCAGTTGCAATGAGATACAGATCAAACTTTTGAATCCACGTTCGCCAGTTTTCCTTCGAAATCCAAACTGTTAGGAGGTTTCAACTGATCCATAGTTTTCTTCTGACACCATGTGATGTTTAGTGGATGCAAGTTTGAATAAATCACGGAGACACTGGTTTCATGCGACTTGCTGTTTTACTGAACTTTGTTATTCTCCCTGGCCTTTTTACAGGTTACAACCCAACACATCTTTAGACTGCTAGCGCCATCCTCAGGTAAGGAATAATAATACAATTACCATACATCACGGCAATGCAGAGTATGTGGAGAGCACACATCCCTGGAGGGCACCAGTGCTGATTGTACAGGTGCTGGAAGTCAGTTTCCCCTGTCTCACAAGCTCACATAATCTGTTGTATTGTCTAAACAACTTGCCTTTTTTGTTTTTCTACATAATGTTATTGCTGCAAATGCAAATAAAAACTTCAATACACAAAATTAACGTGTGAATGCGTATTAATTTGACACTTTAGTCGGCATAACTGAATCAGATATTCTTTTAATTTCTGAAATAAACTCATCCATGGCTCTATCATCGGAGAGAGCGTAACGGTCAACTAACGTGCTACGACAGTATGTCACCGTTTGCGGATACCATACAAATGAATGAGGACAGTCGTAAACTGACACCTACGTGTCGCAAAAATGTCCGCGTCTTCTCTTATAAAACAATTTTATTGTTGTAAAGGCCGCACATAGTTCTTTCCAAAACGATTGTTTAGCCTAAAACATGGTGAAGATTAGCGGACAGGCGGTCAGTTTATTAAGTGATGAGTTGTTTCCTGACAAAATCAGTTTATTCAGCGTACTGAAATTTCTCCTCTGTAGACATCCATTAAAAAACGTCCTCTCGTCTCCTCGCTAGTGTACCGCCCATAGAATGTAAATGGGACGGCTGCGTTATGCTATTTTATGCTAAGCTTGTAGTAACTTTGTAGAAGGGTTCTGGATGAACTTTGGCGCCTACAGTTTTGATGTCGTGAGATAAGGAATCATAATGGCTGGAGTCTTTGGCCCGCCTTTGTGATTATGAACCGTTTCCTGAACAGCTTGAATTCCTCAACTGCATTATTTTTTTAACCATATTATTTCACTGAATCCTATGCACGTAGTTCAACGAGCTGCGAAGGACTTGATTTTTCCAAAACGGTACGTACACATAGTTTAAGGTCATGAATGCAGGACCCCTAGACAGAGGTGTTGAAGCTGCTTTTTGACATGCTTATAGATCAAATAGTAACATTGTGTGCTGCCTGTGGCTGATACCCGAATGCATCGTAGCTATCATTTCTTTATCGATGCATGCAACAGTGTCCACGCATGAATATGTATTTTTCCCCCCACAATTTCAGTGTGGTTAACTTATTCAGTAGTTTAAAAATAGCTTTCCAGGCCCTTGACTTTCATATTTCTCATTGTTAGACCGTCCTTTTATATCATTGTGTTGAATGTTATGCCTTTATCTCTCGTTGCACTATCTAGAACCGTCAAATGGACTGTTAATAACTATAATTATTGGACCTATAAGCCTAAGCATATATTTTTGCACAGAAATCGAATCACTGAAAACTTTAAGCAGATGGCTCTTTATGGCTTAATAATAAAGTAGATAGTTTCTCTTGTTTAATATTTTAATCAATTTATTAGTGTTTTGTTCCCTTTAAAGATTCTCAGTGTAATTGTATACAGGAACTGAGCCTTCTCTGGTCATGTGTTTGGTGACCAGGTTGCCATGGTAACTGTCCAGTCTAGAGCATAGTGAAGAAGGATTTTGCACTGATATCTATATTCAGATATGATGTAGTGCCATTGTAGCCCACAGGTTCGGTTACAAAATTGAATAACACATTGATGGAATTTCTTTTTGCTTCCTTGCTGTAATCATGGTTACACACACAGCCCTGCTAATACATAGAGCCCTGTCTGTAACAATGTGCTGAAACCGAATATTAATGCTCTGATTCACATTCTGTCTGCAGAACAAGAACAGCAAAAATGACTGTAAATTTATATATTTGTTGTGTTTTTAGGATGACCAATAATAAGAACTGATACGTCAACAATTACTGTATGAAAAGTGAAAGGAAGCCCAGATAGGCACTGTGTAGAAGACCTACTCTTGTCTTTGTTTGCTGGCAGACAATTATTTAAATTTACCCACGTGATCACCCCTCATGAAATGCCAGTTTTTTGTTGGTTGTCATGGAAACTAAAGCTTTAGCCAATCAAGGAAGAGTGGGATCAGTCAAAAGGTGCGTGCACACAGCCAGCGACTTTGTCGCTGCAGGTCGCCAGTGGCTGGCGGTGAAGTCGCTAGTGGGTGTTCCCACTACTGGTTGCCTAGTAACGTTTATAAATGACATTCACGGATGTCATTCCATTGCTGTAGGCAGCGAATCTCTTTTCTTGCCACTAAAAACAAACATTTTGGAGGGAAAAGACTAAATATAAATAGAATCAGTACATAAAATGCTTTATATCAAAGATGAGTGAGAAACAAGGCGTGCTGTTTGCAAGAGCGGCTGTTTATCTGCGGCGAAAATGCAAATGCCGGTCTGTCTGGGTCCATAAATCCCCGCGATCTCAGATACACCTTTCCACGCAGTATTTTTCTTAAAAATGTCCTTGTACGTGGGAAGAGACATATCATAGAGCACTGGAAAATTTCTAAGAGCAAGAATTAGCCTTTCATCCATCTTTCCGTTACTGCAGGAGCTGAGAGAGAGAGAGAGAGAGAGAGAGAGAGAAGGATCACGTGAGCTCTCCCGTCGTCTCTCCTATTGGCTGTCGCTTCCGTTAGTCGCTCCAAAGTTGAACTTTTCTCAACTTTGTCGCTTCGCTGGACACGCCCACATCTAGCGCCAACTCGTGTCGCCGGAAGTCGCTGTCGCGCGCGATGTCGCTGGCAGTGTTCTCTAGCAAGTCAGTGCAGCTCCGATCTACTTGAATGTGGAAAGACCGAAATCTACAAAACGGTTGGTCAAGATTGCAATCAAAGGACATATTTCATATCAGCAGTAAAATCTGACAACACTGGTATCTGTTTCTTTACCTCAGATTATGCAAAAAAAAAAAAAAAAGAAAAGAAATAAATTTTCCCGGCTTGTGTAGCTAATGCACATGCACATTCCAGTTTCATTGACAGACGATATCTGTATCTAAATGGTGATTACCTCCTTTATCTGTAAGGCAGTGTTTCCTTTCTACATCAGATGACCGTTGGCTGCTGTTGGGCTTTCCAATTTCTCCCATTCATTTTAATAGAAGTGGCCCATCTCTGTTTAATAATCTCTGGGTCAGTCTATGAATGAATGAACATTACATTTATAAAGTGCTTTTCTGACACTACACTTAAAGCGCTTTACACAATGAACAGGGGACTCTCTTCAACCACCACCAGTGTATAGCATCCACCTGGATCAGGGGTGCCCACACTTTTTTGTGTGATGATCTACTTTTAAATTACCAACTCTATAAGCTCTACCAACTAAAAAAAACAGTTTAATTTCAAATAAGAAAATGCTTGTTGGGACTACTGCATGTAACCCTACATGAAATTCATCTTCTAATTAATAAAAAAATATCTAATAATGTTCAATATTGATATCATTTAACTTTAACGAAACCCAAAACACCTACAGCACAATAGATTACAATAGCCAGGGCATTTACCTTATTCTGATGACTTGCACTGAATGGAATCAGACAGTTTTGCCTAATCCGGGCAGTAGCATCACAATTTCGCGCTCTGTTCTCAGAAGTCCTTGGAAAGCGCGTATGCGCAAACCTAGTTGTCATGGCAACTGAATAAACAAAACCTCGCCTAGTCAATATTTACTCGTCAAGTGCAAGTCAGACAGAAACTAAAAGAAGGAAAGACATTATATTTATTTTTATTAAAATTTAACGAAAGTACATTAAAATTTTGTGTGATCTACCAGCATTGCCTTTGCGACCGACTGGTAGATCGCGATCGGCGTATTGGGCACCCCTAACCTGGATGATGCGATGGCAGCCATACTGTGCCAGTATGCTCACCACACACCAGCTTGATTGAGAGGAGAGAGTGGCGTGATAGAGCCAGTTAATGGATGGGGATTATTAGGAAGCCATGAGTGATAAGGGCCAATGGGGGAAATTTGGTCAGGACACCTCTCGAAAAGAGCAAAGGTGTAACCCTGGTATACACTGGTGGTGGTTGAGGAGAGTCCCATGTTCATTGTGTAAAGCGCTTTAAGTGTAGTGGTTACACCCCTACTCTTTTCGAGAGGTATCCTGGGATTTGTAATGAGAGTCATGACCTCAGTTTTACATCTCATCTGAAGGACGGTGCCTTTTTACAGAATAGTGTCTACATCACTATACTGGGGCATTAGGACCTACACAGTCTGCAGGGTGAGCACCCCCTGCTGAACTCCCAGTCTAGTGTTCCTAGAAATAAAAGAAACTGCTTTGTCTGCACAGTTATTTTTGTTAATCTGAAGTAATGCAAACATTTGTTTATTTTACTTACAAGTAATAGATATATTTATAAGTACTGTAGGTTCAAAGGCTGTGGTTAGTTTTGTAGGTAGAGGTGGACAAAGAGCAACAGCATTCACAAATTTCAGGCAAGCCTGAACATGTAGCCTTATTAATGAGATTACTGATCTAGATCATAAGTAAATGGATTACAGTGAATGGGCCCATTTTACAACTTTATCCTGTTAGATATCCAAGACCTTCCTTCTATGATGATTCAAGCCTTTGCTTTGTGGAATCATGCAATGTTTTATACTTTGTCTTGATATGACCTTTTAGCTGTCATTCTGGACAAATGAGACACCACAGAATCTGGATGTGTTGCAATGGCTCTCGGAGTTGACAAGACCTTTTCAGGCCGCTCTTTGCAGATGGAGAACAAGAACTATGGGAGGTGGAAGACCAGGATCCCTGAGTTAATTCGTAGTGATCACTCAAGACCACTCAGTCATAGAGCAAGTCAGGTGTCTAGGCCTGCACATGGCCAGGAGGCCAAGGATTCAGAAAAAGAGCAGAGTGGTTGCAAAAAGACAGTAACCATGGCACCTCTTTCCAGGTATATGAGAGACAAAAGCCTCTACACCATGAGAAAACCACTGATCTCCTCACAAAAACAGATGCCCATCCTGAAGAATCCATCTATGCATGTAGACTCAAAAAAGGTAAGAATCTAATGTCACATGAGGGATGTGCTGTATTTAAGAGGCATTTGTATGCTATTTAAGGGTGTCTTGGTTCTGGAATTATTTTTCCCATTAAAGTTTTTCCCAAAGGGATGTCATAAAGAACTTCATTAAAGCTCCAAGATGAATCGCAACATTAAAAACTTTGATTTGAATCAAAAGTATTAGAAAATCGGATAAAAAAAAAGACAAAGGGATAAGACAATGTACTTAACATCTTTAATAAGGGTATACACTTCAATCCCACTACTAATCTCATTCAAAACAATGGAAAAATTTAGGCTTAAACGATTTGTTTAAAATTGATAAGGATAGAATCAATCTATATAAAGTATATTGAAAAATATTCTGATATATACAAATATATACATAGTTTGGTAGTACAGGGAGGCAACTCTGTTGCGTCATTCACAATGTGTCACGGAAGTGGCCGGTCATTAAAAGCAGATTGATGGCTGCAGCAGACGCATAAACTATTGATTAACAACATTGGAGCTCACGGTAGGTCTGTCTTTAAAGGTTTATATGCTCAATTCCACTTAAAAAAAAAAAATAATAATTTTAACTTCCAGAGCCAGACTGCTGCAATCTATTGTGCCCTTGATCATGATTGCTGAGATTGTTCTGGAGAGCTGATTGTCCCTGTAATTTATGTATTGCTAGTCACTTTGGATGGACAAAGTTTGCCGAAAGTGAAGAAAACAAAGCTGAATTGAGAATTTAAGACCTGCTTCCCAGGGTTTTCCATTAACCATGAGCTATTGTCCATTTCTTTCAGGAAGCTCAGATGAGCTATATAGCAGATTCCCCTAAAGAAATGGAAAAAAGTCTCCCTAAGCAATCAGTCAGAGGGATCACAGATGTTTCTCTATCTTACACTTTCTCCCCACCAATGTCAAGAGAGGACCTGAATACCTCCATGAGCGTATCAGACCTCCGGCTGTGGTCACGTGATGAGGAGCCTATTTTTAACACATCAACCAACAAATGCAGCCTGTCTAGTCCTCCTTTAGCTTCTATGAGTCTCTCTGCACCCCCAGTGCCTAAGTGGATATCCACTCCTCAAAACACTTTGTCCAACCATACTTCTCATTTCAACAGTAAGGTAAATACAAGAGCAGATGAGATTGAGATAGGAAGAGATTCTCTTCTTAACACCAGTTCTTCCCAGTATTTCAGTAAGAACCACCCACTTGGACTCAAACACATGTCCCCGTATCAGGCCAGTTATTGGGCCTGTGCCATCCCCAACACCATGCCACCCACTGCAGACCGCAAATCCTCAAACTGGGATCCTGAAAAGGAATACCAGGCACTCCTGGACTATACATACCCCCTGAGACCCAACATGGCCAATACATGGTGTTCACCCGAGTCAGAGTCTCTGTTACGAACTGATCCACTGTTGCAAGACTCTGGCATTGAGTTAGACTGCTTTTGCAGCTCTTCCACCCTGTCTTTTTTGGACCTATCTCAGATAGAGACTCGACAGGGAAAGTATAGTCCAGCAACAGGCAAAAGGTCAACAGAATTTGGGGGTCTAAATCTAAAGAAACGATCACATTATAAGTCCTCAGATGGCATACTGTCCAGTAGCTTGTTCTCCTCACTAGATCAAGCTGGCTTGTCTGTTAAGAGTCTGGACTGTGAGAGAAAGCCAGGGGTTCACTACCGTAAATTTGGTATCTTCTCCACCTTCAGGTCTGTCCCCACATTCATTAGTTCAACACACATTCTGCCCTGCTGTGATTCGCAGGGTGAATTGGACGAAGAGTTTCTTCGCCTTCCTGAACAGCTTCAAGAACTTCAGGTGCTTTCACAGCAGCTGAGGGACATTAGTGTTAAGATGGGCAAGCCTCTTGAGAGCGAGATTACATCTGTCAGGTCACCAACAGTTGTAGGAAAGCAGGAACAAGTGGTAGAACAAAGAGGTAAGGAAAATGTTGAAGTAGAGAGGGGATCTGTATTGGAAGTCCCTCTTCAGAGTGAGGATCATTTAGAGGAGGCAAAGGAGCCTGGTGCCCGAATGCAGATGATTAGCCAAGAGGTGAACCGGAGTAGCCTGAGGGAGGTGGAAGCCATTATGGATCAGCTGAGTGGGATGTCTATGTCTGAGCTTCAGAGGATGATACCAACAGACCAGGATGAAGAGGAGACCAAGGAGTCACTCATACAACACATACAAGTGAGTGGATTCTAAGACCAAATCCACACTAATACTTTATTGTATGAAAAGCATTGATTTTTCTATGTTTACGCCTCTCAACAATAATGGAATCGTTCTTTCCTCCAATGAAAACAGAGACTTTCAAAAATGCTCTCTATAACACTCTCAGTAAAAATGACCTTTAGACTGACTCAAATATAGTTATTATATACAGTAGACATCTACTGTATTTAGTCAATATAGTGATATCAAACCATGTGATGACACTTGGGAAAAGGATGACCAGTGAAGCAAAAATGGGGTATGCTGGTATGCAGCATATGCAGTGTATATGTCACACAAAGTGTGACACGTTGAAACATCATACACTCCTGTAAATGGGTAGCTGTGCTGATGATGACATTAGGAAACTGAAAATGGAAGTATATTTTGGTATATTTCCATCTCTATCTTTCCTTCTCGCACACGGCAAAACGCTCAGCCTTTCAAAAGATTCTCTTTGAACCTGAGCCAATACAGATGCGTTTGCACTAGGTGCGCACTACAACTGCTTTGTGATACTTATAGCAGTCAACGGCAGGCACGTGCACTGATGACGCACAAAAATGTGGACTGTCCACAATGTGTCTCAAAAAACTAGGCTCCACTTGGACAGTCTGCATATACTCTGCTGATGATAAGATATGCGTCACTTGCAATGTGCACAAGATGGATCAGCACGCAGAAAGTATGTTTTTGCCTTTGATGTGGACGTGGCTTAAGTTTCTATATGTGCTGAGAATTTAGCTGGAATTCATGAGCACTGTTATACCCTTTTCCAATAGGCATTTTGCACAAACCTTGAAAAGCTGGTCCAGTGGCTGTACAAGGTTGTAGATAAAGTGGAGGTTCTTTCTCCACCCATGGTTGACTTGGCGAGTGTTAAAGCCTCCTTAGCTGACTACAAGGTTGGTAAACCAGATCTCTTACAACAATAAGAGATAAGTGAATATATTCATTGAATAACTGTCACATGATGTTTCCACAGACTTTTCAGGAAGAAGTCCAGGCTTATAAGCCCCTCACGGCAGATATCCTGCAAACTGGAGAGATGCTTTTGCATTGCATGAACTCAGCCTCTCCATGTAAGTCACTTTAGTGATATCAAGTGCTATGAGTACAATAAGATAATCTAATTTAGTATCATAGGGTGATTTCTACAGTTTAAGGAATTGTTATAGCATCGTTGTGACCATAAGTTTGGTTAAAAATGGTTCAGCAGATTTATAAGAGAAACAAACATTGTTGGAAGAATATAGGAAGGTGATTTACTGAAGATGTATAAACTTTGACAGCTGTAAAACCTCTAAACCCTTCAGCTTGATTGTATACTGTATTAGCAAGACTACTTTGCATGGAAAGGAAAAGTTGCATTGTTACTGAATCCTCAGTAATGCCTCCAAAGCTGTGAAGTAGTAAAATACATTTTTAAATCAGACAAAACATTTGATCTTTTTATTATTCAAACACACAATAATGTCCTCTTTGTTCCTTGATTCTTTTGGTACATGTCCAGAAGTGTCTACAGCTTTTCAATTTTAGATATGCTGTGCCGTGTAACCCAATACTCGCAGTCGCATCTGACAGAAACAGGAAACGCTCTGCTTAGAGAATGGGGCCATGCATACATGACTTGGAGAGCTGTGCTGTTACCTAGCATGTTGTATTCCAGTCTTTTCTCTTATTTTACATGCATTAACATGAGGCATTAGAAGTCCTATTTTTGTGTCAACACATCACCAGCCTTTAGAAACAGGGTCCAGATGTTTTTGGAAAACCTGGAAATATCAGGGTATTTTAGAATTGTGTTGTCCAAGCCTGGGAAAGTAATGGAAATTAACAAAATATTAAAAGTCATGGAATTTCAGTGGCCAAAAAGGGTGGGAACTCTATAGAAACTATTTCTTGCTCTCAGTCTGCTGCTAATATTGAATGTTTTTGTTCTGTTGGATTTCTGGTTCCTCAGTTCTGAAGGAGACACTGATGCTCATAGAGAGACAGTCTCGTACACTGGAGACACATTCAGAGTATCTTTTCTCCTCTATTCTTTCAGCAATGGACTGCCTCACTGGCCCCAGGACTCAGGAAGCCTCAGGTAAATAATCTATTTACCCTTGTCCTATCCCTGCACCAATGCAGAGGCCAAAGGCAGCAGATGTGGGTTATTTTTGTGAAGAATAATTTTCACATTTCACATATATATAGTTCCCTCTAGTATCATCACATGATTTGATACTCCCTGTCTGTCATTGCTTTTGATTGTTAAGAGTGCCACATCCTCAAATTATTTCTCACTTTTTCTCTACAGAAGGGATTTCCTGAGAATTATCTGAACAGTCTGCTTGCTGCCTTCGTTAAGATATCAATTTTGTGCCGCTGGTGTTTTATCAATCCATATCAAGAGGACAATAACCTTCAACCACTAAATACATGATAAACATGTCAGCATTGTTTCCTTTGTTTTAGACTTTATAATATGTTTGTTTACTGTATCCAAAAGTGATGTTATTTTTGCTGTTTCTTTGAATCTCACATCTTGTGTTGTCACAACGTACAGCCACAACATTAAAACCACCTGTCTAATATTGTGTAGGTTCCCCTCGTGCCGCCAAAAGAGCTCTGACCCGTCGAGGCATGGACTCCACAAATCCTCTGAGGGTATCCTGTGGTATCTGACACCAAGACATTAGCAGCAGATCCTTAAAGTCCTGTAAGTTGCGAGGTGGGGCCTCCATGGATCGGACTGTGGTCCAGCACATCCCATAGATGCTCAATCGGATTGAGATCTGGGAAATTTTGAGGCCAAGTCAACACTTTGAAATGTTTGTCATGTTCCTGAAACCATTCCTAAACCATTTTTGCAGTGTGGCAGGGTGCATTATCCTGCTGAAAGAGGCCACTGCCATCAGGGAATATCGTTACCATGAAGGGGTGTATGTGGTCTGCAACATTTTTAGGAAGGTTGTACATGTCAAAGTAACATCCACATGAATGCCAGGACCCAAGGTTTCCCAGCAGAACATTGCCCAGAGCATCCCACTGCCTCTGCCAGCTTGCTTTCTTCCCATGGTGCATCATGCTACCATCTGTTCCCCAGGTAAACTACGCATATGCACCCGGCCGTTCAACTGATCTAAAAGAAAACGTGATTCATCAGACCAGGCCACCTTCTTTCATTGCTTCATGGTTCAGTTCTGATGTTCACGTGCCCATTGTAGGTGCTTTTGGTGGTGGACAGAGGTCAGCATGGGTGCACTGACCGGTCTGCAGCTACCCTGTTTTTCAATAGTTTGTGCTATAGTATCTCTGTGGGTTTGGACCAGTCGGGCTAGCCTTCGCTCCCACGTGAATCAATGAGCCTTGGGCGCCCATGACCCTGTCGCCTGTTTACCAGTTGTCCTTCCTTGGATCACTTTTGGTAGGCACTAACCACTGTATACCAGGAACACCCCACACGACCTGCCATCACAATTGTTAAAGTTGCTCAGATCCTTATGCTTGCCCATTTTTCCTGCTTCCAACACATGGAATTTAAGAACTGATTGTTCACTTGCTGCCTAATATATCCCACCCCTTGACAGGTGCCATTGTAACAAGATAATAAATGTTATGCACTTCATCTGTCAGTGGTTTTAATGTTGTGGCTGATGTGTATGTGATGAACTTTTGAAATTTTTCTTATAAAAACAAGCTTGTGATAATGGAATTGTCTTTATATACAGTAACATACTGCTCATGTTAGAAAATGCCTTGAGTTGACCTGATGGGTTAATTCTGTTATGCTCTGCTGAAGAGGCGGACAGACACTGTGCCAATCATGATTGTGATCTCAGGTTATTACCCTACTAAGCTTTAATAGAGAGTTTCCCCTATGCATTTGTATGCATTCTATTTTTTGATTAATAATTAGTGATTGATAGAATGATAAATATTTGAATTTACAATAAAGATAAGCCTACCAGAGCTCTTTGGCAAAGTGCTATATTTGACAAAAATCCACAGGTCAATCCCTGTTTGTCAAGCATGATTTGTGGAAGCACCATGCTGCTTGATGACGTGGAAACCTCAGTGTCATCAAAGTATCATGGAGGAGTGTTAAAATTTGCAGGTCAAAGGAACAAAACGTATAAAACTAAATTCAAGGATCCCATGCTTTTTGAACAGTTAATTTCCGTGATATTTCCACAACATCTCCATGATCTAAATTTCTAGCCTATAAAGTGCATCCGAAAAGTATTCACAGCGCTTCACTTTTTCCACATTTTGTTATGTTACAGCCTTATTCCAAAAAGGATTAAATTCATTTATTTTCCTCAAAATTCTACAAACAATACCCCATAATCACAACGTGAAAGAAGTTTGTTTGAAATCTTTGCAAATTTATTAAAAAAAAAAAAAAATCACATGTACATAAGTATTCACAGCCTTTGCCATGACACTTAAAATTGAGCTCAGGTGCATCCTGTTTCCACTGATCATCCTTGAGATGTTTCTACAACTTGATTGGAGTCCATATGTGGTAATTTCAGTTGACTGGACATGATTTGTAAAGGCACAAACCTGTCTATATAAGGTCCCACAGTTAACAGTGCATGTCAGAGCACAAACCAAGCCATGAAATCCAAGGAATTGTCTGTAGACCTCCGAGACAGGATAGTATCGAGGCACAGATCTGGGGATGGGTACAGAAAACTTTCTGCAGCATTGAAGGTCCCAATGAGCGCAGTGGCCTCCATCATGCATAAATGAAAGAAGTTTGAAACCACCAGGACTCTTACTAGAGCTGGCCACCCGGCCAAACGGAGCATTCGAAGGGCCTTAGTCAGGGAGGTGACCAAGAACCCGATGGTCACTCTGACAGAGCTCCAGCGTTTCTCTGTGGAGAGAAGAGAAACTTCCAGAAGAACATCCATCTCTGCAGCACTCCACCAATCAGGCCAGTATGGTAGAGTGGCCAGACGGAAGCCACTCCACAGTAAAAGGCACATGACAGTCTGCCTGGAGTTGCCAAAAGGCACCTGAAGAACAAAATTCTCTGGTCTGATGAAACAAACATTGAACTCTTTGTCTGAATGGCAAGCGTCCTGTCTGCAGGAAACCAGGCACCGCTCATCACCTGGCCAATACCATCCCTACAGTGAAGCATGGTGGTGGAAGCATCATGCTGTGGGGATGTTTTTCAGTGGCAGGAACTGTGAGACTAGTCAGGATCGAGGGAAAGATGAATGCAGCAATGTACAGAGACATCCTTGATGAAAACCTGCTCCAGAGCGCTCTGGACCTCAGACTGGGGTGACGGTTCATCTTCCAACAGGACAACGACCCTAAGCATACAGCCAAGATAACAACGGAGTGGCTACGGAACAACTCTGCGAATGTCCTTGAGTGGCCCAGCCAGAGCTCAGACTTGAACCCGATTAAACATCTCTGGAGAGATCTGAAAATGGCTGTGCACTGATGCTCCCCATCCAACCTGAAGGAGCTTGAGAGGTCCTGCAAAGAAGAATGGGAGAAACTGCCCAAAAATAGGTGTGCCAAGCTTGTAGCATCATACACAAAAAGACTTGAGGCTGTAATTGTTGCCAAAGGTGCTTCAACAAGGTATTGAGCAAAGGCTGTGAATACTTCTGTACATGTGATTTTTCTTTTCTTTTTTTTTTTTTATAAATTTGCAAAGATTTCAAACAAACGTCTTACACATTGTCATATTGTTTGTAGAATTTTGAGGAAAATAATTAATTTAATCTGTTTTAGAATAAGGCTGTAACATAACAAAATATGGAAAAAGTGAAGCGGTGTGAATACTTTTCAGAGGCACTGTATTTTTATTTTAGAGCAGAACTCTAAAGAAGCTAATATTCATTTTCAGAAACTTCAATTTCTTTCCAATGACTTCTTAAAATCTGACTAATTTACATGACTTTTCAAGGACTGAAAAGCCCTGTCTTCAAATTGATTTATTGCTTATTCTTATTGAAAAGTTAATGCGTTTATTCCAGATGGAAGATGATATCCAGATTTATACAGTTTTAATCTTAAAAGAGAATTAGGTGTAGACGAAATGATGACTCTTGGTCCAGTGAAGTATCTTAAATTCTAAATCACAGTATTAACCAGCCATGAAATGAAAACTAGACATGAAATGTTTTGAAGTTCATTCAAAAATGAATTAATTTGCCTTTATTATGAAAAAGAGAACATTTGTGTCACATATGTGATTGTGAAATTGTCACTTTCAGTGTATTCCGCAGGTAATGGCCAATATTGAGATATTATTGGAACAATATATTTGCATATAAATGTTGAATAAATAAAACATACAGGGTTTCTACATGTCCCTCCAAGAATTGCAGACATTGATATTGTACAGTATGGTCATACAATATTTAAATTCTTCTTAACTTGCATATTGCGCAACAAAACGACATGAGTCTGTGGCCAAAAATTAAATGCAAAAGACGGTAAAACTACTTAAATCAATGTTTAACTCTAAAGAGCTGTAAATTCAGATCTTTCATATATATGTACAGTGTATATACTTCCTAAACTGATGTTGGCTGTATATCACTGTTGTCCAGTTGGTCAGAACAAACTGGCAAAACATAATTCAAGGGATAGAAACCTACACATGCAAAAATAAACAGTAAAATAATCAACAAGGAGTTAAAGAAAAGGACAGAAATAGAGTCATTGAATTTTGACCACAGACCAGCCCTGCAGTAGGAATGCAGTGAGACAAATACACATTATTTTTAGAAACCTGCACACAGAGGATTTAAAATCATTGAGTGAAAATGAAATCCATCCTTTCTTAGGGTGAGGTTAGTTAAAAGCAGCCCCTAACTTGAGGCAGGGGTGATAGGGGTGACCATTACCAAATCTCTGACCTCTTATCAGTGTTTTTCTTTTTTTCTCTTTTTTGTTAAAAGCAAGGGAAGGGGGCAGCAGATTTTTGAACGTTTTTGGTAGTGAGGCTACATACAGTACAACTTGGGTAACTTAAATTGTTGCCTGTTTTCACACTCTCTTTTATTCTTTCTATTTTCCACATTCACTCTTTGCTCCATAGCAAATGATCTATTCCTCTCTCTTTCTCATATTGCAGGGCTCGCACCAAGATCCAGGGGAAGAGGTAAGCAGGACTGGAGGAGACGGGGCCTCAGCAGCAGCCCCCAGATGCAGGCTTCACTGGAGTGCTCTGGATCTTCACGTTAGACTTTTCAGAACCTCCAGCTGTGGCTCCAGGGCCCATTCTCTTCTTGATCTCAGCAGCCATTGTCATGAAGGCCTGCTCCACATTAGTGGCGCTCTTAGCGCTAGTTTCCAAGAAAGGAATGCCAAGGGAATCAGCAAATTCCTGCAGGGAGATATACCAAGAGGTTCATTCATTAAAAAAAATTGCAGGACTTCAACACTTAAATGCTCTGTTACAAAAACTAGTGGGCTACCTACATAGGCAGCATGTTAAGACCACCAATAAAAATATAGCCAAATCAAAAGAACAAACTAAGCTAAATCTGGCCAAAAAGAAGGTGTTTGTGAATCCGTTGTTGTGGTTCAAAACAGCTTGTCAGTGACAATTTTCAGTAAAACATTCTTACTGCCATTGGTGGATGTGACCAAGTGCTCCACCTTCTTTGACGTTGACAACTATTTCCATTTTAGTTCTTCAATCAGTCAACATGATCTGTAAACTTTTGCTTGACTCTTTCAACCTTCTTTCTAGCTCTGAGTGAAGAACTTCTTAGCTGTTAGTGTATCGGAGCCTTTATGATACAGCCATCATAGACACACTCCAAAGGCAACACTTTGCAGAGGGTTATAACCCTTTGCAGAGAAGGCAATCACAGAACTCTATTCTATTCATGGGTGTAAAAAACAGGGGACGTTTCCACCATTGGGCAAACGTGTTCATGTTTTAATCGGGCAAATAATTATGTCTTAATCCAGATTTAAAATTCACTGTTCCGATCTCTAAAGAGATTATATAGTCTGTATGTGACCTTGTCCCTTAGTTGAATTTCATTGACAATAGGATTGAAACGACAACGTCGACAATAAGAAAAATTGTCAACAAAATTGTAGTTGTCGAATAGTCATTTGATCTCATTAACGTAACACGAGATCACATTAAACTGTAATGACAGAGAGCAGCACTGCAGTTCGAGCTTGACGGAGGAGAAGAATTACACCGCTCACAGTCCAGAAGCACTCTAAACTTTCCAAACAGCCTCAGGTGATGTAGATCGCAAAGAATGAGGGAATTATAATGCAAAAATACAAAAGCACTCTCATTGTGGAATATGTGGAGCTGCCACTCTGCTGAAGCAAATCTTGGGTGTCGAGCGTCTTTAAAGGAAACACCCCGACGTTACATCTTAAATGCAGTTAAATTGAATGCGTTATAGCTTTATTAAAGTTCAAATACAAGCAGATCATGTATTTTTAAAAGATGATTTTGTCCTCTTTATTGTTTGTAAGCACGTTTAATTCAACCATTTATGTTGGGGCACAGGCTGAATAATCGGTTAAGAGCTAATTATTAATTGTTGCAATAATCGTTGAGTACTCATTCTAATAATCGTTAGCAACAGCCCTACATGACAACCTAATCAATCACGTGTAACACCCTTAAGGCCTTTGCACACCAAATGCAACTTTTCACGGCAATTAACATTTTGGATAGAAACAATGATTTTTGAATGCCATGAGAAGCCATTCACACCTGGAGTGAACATTTGCATGCCGACAAAGTGATTTTTATTTATTTTTCTTCATTTGCCCGCAATGAAATGCCCTTACCAATAAAATAATGAGCTTTGGACCCTGTGTCAGGAGCCGCCGTAGTTACCCAAACCAGCGCAACTGGTGGCGCTAAAGGACAAAGTTGTTTTGAACCCGCTGAAGTAACTCAAAGAAGAAATAATTACATGGACTTTATGCAATAGTGTTGTCGCAGTGAAATTTTTTATTGCTTTCCCCAACAGTGGAGTGTAGAATAGAATAGATTACAATAGTATAGATCAGAATAGTATTTGAATGTGCAAGTATCCATTACTGTGAGCTATGTAAACACAATACAATATAATACACTAAGCAATAACATTTCCCGTTTTTAAATGATAGTGTACTATTACAGTACAATGTGCTATATACAGTACAGAACATATGCATATCTAGCTTTTTTCTTTCCTTTAGTTTTATTGCATAAATAACCTATTAGTCTAATTAAGAGCAAGTAGACATATGAGAAAATCAACCTTGTCAATTAATCAACGGTCAGTAAAAAAATGGTATTACACTTGACATTCTCACCCCCTCACATCTGAAATGATTGCTACGCCCCTGAATCCATTTAACCCAATGTGCACGTCCTATGAATTTGTATGCTTATTACAATATAACTTCATAAGCTTTGCAATATGCCAACACCCAATGAATTAAGACCTATTGAAGCCAATTGTAATTCAAGTCTCCTGTGCGCATGGTGTAAAGAGTGATATTTATATGATGTATGGATTTGGAGCCCGAATCGGTCAATTATTTTGTTCCATTTCAATTAAAATTCTACCTTAGAAGGCAGCTGGCTATATAGGCAGTAGACTACAAGGTAGCGAACTAGGTTTTGGACCAGAGCCATACATTCCCAAAGTCTGGAGTAATATTGGAAAAACAATTCCTCTTTGAGTATAGTAACATTACCTTTGCCGTTGTGTAATCCACCACTTTTTTTGTTGTTAAGTCACACTTGTTGCCAACCAATAACTTGTTAACATTTTCACTGGCGTAGCGGTCAATCTCCTGTAGCCACTGTTTAACATTATTGAAGGACTCCTGAGGGATGAAAATAATAATAAAAAACATTCAAAAACCTACAATAGAGCAGAAGTAAAAACCCTGTCATAATTTTTTTTTTACTTATTTCTAGAGGTCTACAAAGTGAAGACTTGCTTCGCTGATAACACTCGTACATCTAGACATCTATATTTGATGTGCGTGTTATCATTTGAAAGACTGTTTGCCCATCTGGAATACGTCTATAAGACGTTTCCTTTCGGATGTCAAAAAGACATTCAGCAGATGCCTTTGAGATGTTTATGATTCAGAATTTAAGTAAATATGCTCTTTTAAGATGTTTTGCAGATGTTTTCCAGATGAAACACTCTTAAACAAGACATATCAGAGATGTACATGTTCTATCTGGGTTGAGATTTGGATAAGCTCACCTGATCTGTAACATCATAGACTACAATAATGCCATGTGCTCCTCTGTAGTAGCTGGATGTGATTGTGCGAAACCTCTCCTGCCCCGCTGTATCCCACTGTAAGGAAGACAGTATAATATGACTCCTGAACCAAACCCAAATATACTCACAAAAAATTATCCCAACAGTAGTTAACAGTTATCAATGCAAAATCACACTGGAAACACCATCAGCAAAGTACTAAAGGATGAGTGTACATTTTTACAGAAAATGTAATTGGTTAAATTAATCATTTAGTTACAGACACTGCTTAAACTATTACTGTTTGTCAAACTGCAACAAGTACATTATTTATCATTGCAAATAATCTGCGCAGGAGACGGATACTTACAATTTGAAGTTTTATGGTCTTGCTGTCTAATTCTATAGTTCTTATTTTAAAGTCCACACCGATAGTGCTAATGTAGCTTTCTGTGTATGTGTCATCCTGATAAAAGAAAATAAGTAGTTAAATTACATGTTTCAGTACACAAGACCATTCATATCTCACCCTACACTTCTCACAGTACAGTCAGCATATTAAGTTTAAATTCGATTCACTAGCTGAGTACTTATTTCTGCCAAGAGTAGTATGCCATTATGAACTCAGTTACTGTGTAGTGTATAGATTCATTGTAGGGGTGCAACGGTTCAAATTTCTCACGGTTAGGTTTGTATCACCGTTTTAAGGGCAAGGTTTCAGTACAGTTCAGTATTTGCTATGTTTAGGAAAAAAATATATTACTGCCAAATCCTAAGTAAGAATACTCCATTTCATAAATACTTCAACAGGTTTGCCCTTAATAAAAATAATGGTTTAACTAGAGTAACCATAGTTTAACCATGGTATTTGTAGTAAAATGATAGTAACCATGAAATCAACATGGTTACTGTCATGGTTACTATATATAGTAAAATCATTGTTACTATGATAACTACAGTATTACTGTAATTCACTGTTAACTGCATCAAACCCATAATTTCTAGTAATAAAACCATGGTGACCGCAGTCCTGGTTATACAGTCTTGGTTATTACAATATTACTATAGTAAATCCATGGTTAATTTTCGTTAGGGTCCTTAACTTAAAAAAGCAAAAAAAAAATAATTCTCTAATTACTAAATCAACATTTTAACTTAATACCTGCATTATTACACTACATGCATCAACATAAAATGCATTATAAACTCTACTCAACATGTATTTAGCACTTGGAAACTGTAGCCTACATCACTATTGAAGGTATATCCTTGCTAATAAAATGGGTACGAGAAGGGATGTTGTGAAGAAATGCCATAACTTTTTCAACAGAGAAGCACAACTTAATGAACACACCAAGTGCTTTGGTTACGGTTTCGTGTCTACCTGAATTAGCAATGAGTGGCTGCATTTCAGGCTCACTAACCTGAATCTTTCCTTGAGTGATGTCGGTGTTAATGATTCATTATGTATCGATGAATAACCAGTATACGACACTCACGTTGAGCAATGTCTTCAAACAGTGCCTGTTTTATAAACATTCTTTGACCATTGTTGTTTTAATTGACTGCAAAAACAAAAAGTTCCCAGACAGTAAACTTGAATAAAGTAGGGGGCTTATCTATCAGCAGCTAATTTTTTGCGCTTGCCATTTTCAATTACATACCAACGCGTGCAGAACTGTGATGTCATCAAGTTGACCCAGGTCAACGGAGTGTGAGTGTGTCTACAGTGGCATTCAGGTACATTAGCGGACAGGGTAACTGTGCTTGTTTATTTAATGCTTTGTTTGGCAAACCTTGTGCTTCAGATGCGTCATTAAACTTAAAGTGAACTGCGGGCCAATGCTTACCGAACCGTGTGTGGAGAACCGTAAGGTTCTTTTTTTTTACCCAGAACCGTTACACCCCTAATTCATTGCTATCACTGCCACCTAATCCTAATACAAAGAGGCAAATGATGGCAATGCCTCCATATGGAAAAATATAGGGAATGGTATACTTACTGCAAATCTGAGAAGAAGGCAAGACTTTCCAACACCAGAGTCACCAATCAAGAGCAGCTTGAATAAATAGTCACTGTAAAAAGAGAAAATCAAGAAAAAGAAAAACATTAGACAGTCTCCTTTAATTTTCATGCTAGCCATGGCAATATTTGTTCTACAATATTTGGCAATGCTCATAAAATAAATCAAATATAAAATGCAACAATTGATGCAACAATGTATTGCTTGACTAATTGGGTAATCTTTGTCATCTACAGCAAGGTCCTGCATGAAGCCAACCGTTGCTTTCTTTACTGTAAAGTACACATTGTTCATTTTCTAAAATGTATGTTAGAAATGGGGTCATTAAAACCCCCCTGCAACATGTGAAATGGGTCATTCCCTGGAAACCTAGCACTGCAAGTCCATTACTTGATGTAACTCAGTTGAAAATGGGGTAAATCTTTCCCAATGTTCCATCGGATCCACCTCTGCATTCAGGAGTAGAGAAAAATAGCTATTTACTTTACACGGAAATACACTATATGAGCCTGAAGACCTCTGAGGTAGGGCAACTTGAGGGCAAGTAAGCTGATTAAGCATTCTAAAGAGGGGAATTTTGCCTGTTGTGCTAAATCCTTCAGCCCCATTTAATGTTTTCTAGTAAGAAAAGCCCAAAGGAAGAAATTTTCATCAGAAGATCGGCCTGGTCAACAACTCCATCCTGCCCACTTCACTGAATTCAAGTCACGCTCTCCTTGTTAGGTCGACTGTAGTTAACAATAAACACTCCTTTGTGGGAATTCTCTACCAAAAAAATTTTTTTTTAAGTAAAGGCTCTTTCTTTAAACACTTCTAAACTTTTTTTGATTTCTCATGAACTGAATTAGTGAAATGACTGTAAAATTACAATTATGGAATTCTCTTCACAGACAAATATGGCACTCAAATATTACAACAATAATAACTAAATCCATATAATTAACCCTTAAACACGGATACCTCAGGTTTCGTGACCGGAACCTCATTCCACCCTCTGTCCCTAATCTATTTTTTTTTTCCTTTAGTATTCCTCACCCTTTCTCTTAAGAATAGTCTATAAAAAAACCTGCCTATATTGCATACCTGCCAATATTATATATATATATATATATATATATATATATATATATATATATATATATGGTTTTATTACCAAAATGTATAGGGTCATTAGAGACCAGAGATTTCTAATAATGTCTGTTTTGTTGTTTTTTTTGTGCAGTTCCATTTTTGGTTGAACAAGCGCTTTATTATAATTGAAACATGAAACCATTTTTTTTATTATTGAAATGAGTAAAAAGCATCTCCCATTTGAAAGTAAATAAAATTAATAAGAAAGCTAACAGAATTATATACGTGATTAAAGAGGTGTGATCTTTTAAAGTAATGTCCTGTGATCATTAATAATTAACATTTACTGCTCCTGTCTCTATCTTTATCTCAAATTAGGTGGTTGTCAACTGGTTTTGCTTCAGGACAGATTTTACATTGGAAATAAAGTGGCGACCCACCACAGTAAAAACATAACCTGCATTTAATGTATCCTGGGTCGCATTTCCTTTTATGTTGCATAGTTTTGTTCATGGTTTTCAAGTACAAGGACATGCATCAAGTGACATTATTTTTGTTGTTGACGTGCATCAAGTGACATTATTTTTCTCTCCCCCCTTTTAAAATTGAAGAGCATATTTATTTAGATGAGCCCATTATTATCCTGTTTGTTTCCTAATTTCAAACATAATTCAAACAGAACATACATATTGCACAGGAGGAATGTCTCATTTCCATGGTTAGGTCAGTGTAGTTAGTCTTAAATAATAATAACAATTTATAGTATTTATGAAAAAATCTATAATAGCTGAAACATCTTGAAACTTTAACTGCCACTGTTGATATAAAATGAGGTCTAATAGATTCTACCTTTAGATTATTTCATAAGAAATTATAACATTCTGTCAAAATATAACAGTTACTATTACTCGTGTAAAATCAGGAAACAATTTTGTAAAGGTTATGATGTATAATGAAAAAAAACCATTAGCACATAGCACAGTGTTGCTCTTTTCTTCATCAGTGCTATTTGGTATGTTTGAGAGGTTCAACTTCACTTCTTCTGTAATACTTTAAACTAAAAAAAGTCTCACTAGAATTTAAATAGGTAACATCAGTTTTGAGGTCTGCACTATGCAATATCGTGGGAAGCCTGGTTGTTGCAAGTGCCAGAGAGAAGAGCAGATCATGAGCATGAGCCGGTTCCGTTACACTTGTGCGAAAGTGCAGATGAGAAGCCTTTAGCTGATTGCGATATTATCATAAAATCTGCCTCGGCAGTCCAAAATAGGCTATCACTTGTGTGACCGCTGAAATATCTTCATTGGGAGAACCATGGCATTTTTCTTTCCCTGCTGTCCGCAACCCAGTCCGAATAGACCAGAAACACAGCTTTAACTCACACACACACTCACTTATGTCAGACCCCCTCGCTTCCATTTTCTCCGCTGCATGTGTGTGTGTGTGTGTGACACAAATTGATGAGTCTGATAGACAGTCGAGGAGGAAAGGAGATGTGCAAAAGCAGGTGAGATTCTCCGTCCGGTTGACACATTGGTATGTTGTGCATGTACATGGTATGATAACCGTTAATTTTCATACCGTGGTATACCGTGAAACTGGTATACTGCTGCAACACTAGTACACATACATATTATTTGTTCCTCAAAGAGAAGCTGTTGTTTTAGTGACTGACTTGATTAACATTTTACATTGCAATTTTTTAATGAAGAAACAACATGGAAGTAAATTATAGCAATTGCAACACATGAACAGTGTGATATGACTATTGACATTTGGATGTCCTACTGAAATTATGCAAGTCGTACATCTATTTCAACTCAATAAGCGCCTGAGAAAATACTTGTGTATCTTATGTGTTATGTATCAATATGTTTCTGACAGCCAGTTGCATCTCATGAAATGTTAGTGTTAAAGTAATGAAACCTGTTCTAGATTTGTCGCATTATCTCTTTGATTTATGAAAAACAAAACATCAAAATATATTTTATTATAACATTTTCTATGATTATTTTGTGAATGTATGTGCAGAGTCTCTAAAGATCCAGATATGCAAGTGTATTTGGTGAAATTTCCATGCATTTAAGGGTAAAAAGGGGACACGAAACGTCTCTATTTGTCAGAGAATAAGAATTAGAGTTATCTCACAAAGCCACAAAGACTGTCTGTAAAACATGTTTTAACCCAAGACAACTACAGTATTGGTATGTTGATACAAATCATGTGATGAACTGAAAGGGAAACCGCTAAGGAGTGTCAACTCTCATTTATAGCTTCTAAATTATAAAAGGAGCATGTTTCACCACTATTTTGCCCATGTAAAATAAATGCAACAGCTGATATGAACTCTGTTAAGTGACTGAGTTGCCCTACACTTATACAAGTGATAGTTGTAATGGAGCATGTAATTTGGCATGTGACCTACACATGACTACCTCACAATAGAGGAAGGGATGGGCATTTCAGTTTCTTGAGACATACTTGACATATACTGACTCAGACATTTAGTTAGCAGTGGGGAAACCTCACAATTTACTGTCATATAAAACAGGAAGAACAAAGGAATGGCATCGATAACAAAGCTAAATGAACAACTAATACTGAAAAGGACATGGAGATGACACAAATCAGGCTGGTGTTTTGGAAATGCATGAAACCATCTTTCATTTACAATCACAATATTAAAACCCCCTGATTATGTTTTACTTAAGTGTCAAAGTGTATTTTAATCGTACACCTGTAATAAGCCACAAAGCACATGACTGTGCGTGTGGTATTTCTGTATCCAGCACTTCAGATGATAAAACACATGAATGAAAGCTCATAAACTATACTTTCAAACTACTTTGAAAGCTGTCTCAGCAAACACATGAACGCGACTGGCTCCGGTTACTCATCAGTAATTTACATCTCCATCTTCTTACCCTGACATGTATTCAACCCAGTATAACAACAGCCGTTTAGTTACAAAAGTTACGGAGTTGTTATTAATTCAGTGATGGCTTGCGATGTGTTAGGGAAATAGAGGTTTTGAAAATCAAAAAGCTTTCCGATTTTGACTGAGTTAAATATAATAAGAAGCGCGATATGTGTTGTTAGTAAGATTATACACAGCTAGTCAACAGTGCTGCTGCCTGACAAAAAGTAGCTAAAGGTAAATTAAGAGCTAAATAACGACTAACAAGTCCAGTAATAACTCATTCACTTACTATTCTGGATTCATCGTGGACTTGAAACTGTAAAACCGCTTCTCTTCAAACTAAACAACTCCGCGGTGTGAAGATGAACAAGAAACAATAACCTTTCCTCCAATTAAAAAGTAACTAGCTAGCTACTGCCGCAAAGGCTAGTCAGTTGAAATGCAAAATGTCTGACTCTTCAACCAGGAAATAGGAACTCCTCAAACAGATTACGTAAGATAACCTTACCGGAAAGTGTAGTTTAATTCAGATGCTATCTAATACGCTTGAATGGAAGGTTCCTGAACAATGGACTACAATCTCCACAAGTATTTATAGAACATTCACGACGAGTTCGCAGTGGGAATCGTTCACGCTGAAGACTGCCGCAATCCTGCCCCCTATCAAGAGGGGGGATGAATTACGTCATTTGTGAAACGTGGCATAGGCTAATGCGAGTATGAGTGATCAATTTACGTGTCAGAAATGAGACTGTTGGTCAAAGTGACAGATGTTTTATCTTTTAAGTAAAAGCAGGGTTTTTTAAACTGGGTTCCGGGGACCCTCAGAGGTCAGCAATTAGGGAATAAGGGGGGCCGTGCAAATTTTCAGAAAAAACAACAACAACAAAAAAACAATGTCGACATAATTACTGTTCATTATGAAAGCGTGACATTATTGGCAATTACTTTATTATATTAAAAGCAATTGTTTTAAACAGTAAGAAATAAAATAAAACCTGCAAAGAATTTCATATATTATGAAAAAACATTATTAGTGCAATTAGAGCACTAATAATTTATTGTGAGGTGCTTAGTAATAAAAACAAGGCTTAATTTTTTATAATGTATTTTATAGATCAGTAACATTGATTTCAGTTAGTTGGTAAATGTCTTGGCCTTACTTGGCTTAATCGTGTGAAACAAGATGTTTTTTCTGAATTAATTTTTCTCTTCAGTGAGACAGCTTTTACATATTAGTCTCTTACATATTATATCATAAATATATCACCACAAACAGTTTTATTCTTATCAAGAAAGTCCTTTTGGAACAAAAAATAAATAAAAAATAGCACAGAAAAATGCATTGTTAAATGGATCAGTCAGCAATCTATCTTTTCTTCATAATGTTTGAAATAATGGTCAATAAACATCAACTGCTTCAAGTGCACTTGACAGTGTGTTGATACACAGTAAGCAGCTGTATGGTCAGAGAGCATGTTGTCATTGGGCTCAGATGTAAAGCCTAGTTTCTGAGCAAAGCCTCTGCTCCCTCTCAAACAAGCAAGCTGTGAGGACTCCTGTCCATCACCCTGCGAGCTGCACGATATGGCTGTGCTATACTATAAATGAAAATACAAATATGGTTCTGGGTTTTAGTACTACTCACCAAGGGAACAGAAAAAAAAATCCAACTGATTTAGTTGTATTGTCAAGGCTCTTGTTATGTTTGTCAGAGTTAAGCACTGCATTGCAGTTTTTCATTGAAGTTATTTTGTAACATAAAAAAATAAAAAAAATAAAAGTAAAGACCCTCGAATTGCAGCCATTAGCCCCAAATATTACAGGCACAACTTCCATAATAGCAACATCACATTCAACCACTCCCTTGAAATTTGGGTATCCTCTTCTGCCAACAATGTACCATTCGGTTTCGGCATAATCTTCAACCTCAGAGAAAACCTATATCTTATTCTCAATCAGAAAAAGACCATAGATGCCTTGTTGGTGTTAAATTATTATGGATGCACCGATATAAAAAATGTTGGCCGCTAATTCAGTGTGATTAATTATATAAAAATTAATGCGATAAAAAAAATGCAACTGCCCATGTCCCCGGTTCACAACAAGGAAGATTCCTGAGCAATTCATGCTTGAAGTTTATGGATCTCAAGAAGTATTTTTCTAAGTATTAAACTATGTTTAACTTGACACAGTGACCTAAAAATTTTATTTTTATGATGCGACGCAACCAAATTGAGACGCTCCAAAAGTGTCTGTGTGTACATTGACAAGCCCTCACTATAAATATCAGACTGATTGACAATGCATTATAATTATCTGAATTTTCATAATATTATATATATAATGTATGTCTGTATAATCATAATGTTATTACTTCAAAATGTACATTAATTTAGCTTGTTTCCTATATCTCTCATAACATATTATGATAATTTTATGCTTTAGTACAGTAAATATATATGCACCTTTAAGTCTGCAGGTTAATTGTCACAACCAACAACAACCATTTCGACAAAGATGCTTGACGTTATGCGAGCACGTGACCATGATGCACCGGAAGCGCGTATTAAAAGTGGCGGAAGTTGTTGTGAATCTCATGTTTTGCGCGCTCCCTGTGCTCCTTGAACTATTCCACTAAGACTCGCCACCTGAAGAAACTCGGGCAGACCCTGCAAAGTATCGGTTTGTTTGGCCATTTTTCATACACATTCAAAGTACGCCGTTTAGATAAAGAGAATCGTTATATAAGACGTATGGACTTTAGGGTTAGACTGTATCTGAGAAATTAGCGGCGCATGCCTATTAGCACACTAGCCACACTAGTCTAACAGATATGAGTTATCGCAACATCAGTATAAATAATAATTGAGACACGTTAATTGACAAGATTGTTTAACTATGCATGTGTTCGTAGGAACGCCGACTAGTGTCTTCTGCTCCATGTGTGGGCTTCAGTGTGTTACAAAGACAGCAGCGCTGCTGTGTGATTAAGTACCTGCAATCGCTGCATTCAGATTGTTTTGTTCATGTAAATTGCGCTGTTATGGATTTTTGTAGGATTTAGCGTTGATTTAAACCTCACTGCAACGAATAACATTTTAAACGTATACTGACTGAAAATCTACTTAACGATCATGTAATTTTTCAGGATTATCTCTGTGCTGTTGTCCAATATTTAAAAAAAAAATAAGTATTTTCTTTATTTCAGAACAGGTATTTTCAATTGAAAGCTGGACATTGGATTTAAGCCTTTGCGCTTGTCCTGGAATCCGCGTTACGTTGTTTTGCTTCATAACTTGACAGTATGGAACAGAACAACAGTCTACCCCCTTTTCCTCAAGGCCTGGCATCTCCACAGGTGAGGATGGAGTAATTAGTAGTGATACTGAAACGAACACAATTTTCAGATGTTTATTAATTGCAAATTTAATACAATTTGACAGATTGGTAAAGTGAGATGTGTCCAAGTAATGCAAAATGTAGCTCACCTATTATAAAAACCATGTGTACATGAAATTCATTGTCACATTGTCTGGTCTCAAATCAAAGGGAGCCATGACGCCTGTCATGCCCATTTTCAGTCCTATGATGCCGTATGGCACAGGCCTCACACCGCAGCCAGTGCAGAACACAAACAGCTTGTCGCTCCTGGAGGAGCAGCAGAGGCAGCAGCAGCAGCAGCAACAACAACAACAGGCAGCCTCACAACAGCAGGGTGGGATGGTGGCAGGTTCAGGTCAGACACCCCAGCTCTACCACTCACAGGCTGTCTCCACGACAACAGCACTGCCAGGCAACACACCACTTTACAACACACCTCTTACACCTATGACCCCTGTCACTCCTGCCACACCAGCCTCTGAGAGTTCTGGCATTGTTCCCCAATTACAGTGAGTTCTGTACTGCTGTTTGCATGGCTTACTTCACAACAGTACTGTGAAAAAAACCCAGAGTTAATTAGTTTCGTATGAAAGAATAGTCGTCTTATTTTAGCTGTACAAAATGTCAGCGATGTAAGTGCCAGTAACATGACTGCCATGTAGGGCTGCCCCTGATAGTTGACCAAACTTAGTCGATGAGAAGTGTCTTGGTCGATCAAGTTTTGATTGGTCAGTTGTTCTAAAAAAAAAAAAAAACTCCACAGGAAACTGACGAAAACATATTACCGCTGGTTTGATGCTAGGTTGTACTATGGCATAATTTTCATTAAATGGGATTAGGGTTAAGCCTACACAAAGCAAGACACCTTGATTTCAAACTTAAATTATTTTAACATAAAACTGGCAAAAAATTGTTTAAAACGTGTTAAACTTTTTGAACAGTTGTTAACATCTCTGCCAAAGAACCTGCTTCATCCGTGCATTCTCTACCGGTTGGATATTTCGTTATCTGGGAAAATATATCGCGTTACTGTGTGTGTGTGAGAATTCATTTTGTTCCCCCCTTCATGATATATATACTTTGTGTGTGTTGTTATATATAAAATAGCAATATCCAATTACTTTGGCGGGATCGGTGAATATTCTTGCTTTAGTGATTTTACATTGGAAAATAATTTATTTGAAAAACTTAAATAAAAAACAATTTCTAAATTAAAATTGCACTCCAAACGAAAAAGCAATTAAAATAATGAAGTGATATATTTCATATATATATATATATATATATATGAGTGTCCATCTAGACATGCAGGTGGAAAATTACTTAAATTAAAACACAAAAACAATTATACATTTAAAAATGATGATATTCGCTGAAATATAAATCATGGTTCAAGGTGAACGTGTTTGTATCATTTTATTTATTTAGTATTATTTTACAGGCTGCAGAGTTGCGTTCACAATTAACTGTTCTGTGGAAATAAAGTGAACTGAACTCAAAGCACCTCCTGAACCGAGATGGCTGAGGTCATTTGCAGCTCTCATAGACGATACTGTTATTGCAAAAACAAAATTGGAAGACACACAAAGAATGAGAGATTTTAGATGCGCATGTTGTTGTTAAAATTATAAAGCGTTTCTTCAAGTGCATGTCTGTGTGTATACCGGCAAATTATTTGTAATATTTGATAATAATAATTTAATTCATTAATGGGAAAACTAGCCAAATATCATCTTGAAATCGTAAAAGGCATCAGCTATTGGCGATCACTCTGACCATCGTCGATCCCGAGATCATCATCTGTCGGCACAACCCTAATGTGTGTTTCACAATAAATTAACCTAATGTACAGACAGTCGCTTGCTGTTTTTTTTCCGACACACTCCGAATCATTACCGCTTTTGCCAGTGTCACTGTGGCTCGCTTCGTGAGTGCGCTTGTAAAATTTAATGTTTTTAAGGCTCGTTGTTACGGTTTAGTATTATTCTATAATGTAGAACAGTGTTAGCAATGTTACTTATAACATTCTTTGTCAGCCCTGGAACTCAAACCATTTTCTGATGCCCCCAAAAAATATATTTCAGTAATTAAATTAATATCATAAATGTGCGACTAGTCGACTAATGGCTTAACCTAACTACTAGTCGGCCAGGAAAATCTTTTGTCGGGGCAGCCCTACTGCCATGTTTAATTTAATGTTCAAATACCATTAAATGCTTTAATTGCTTTTTATTTTAAAGGAATATTGTGTCCACTGTAAACTTGGGGTGCAAACTTGACTTGAAGACAATAGCACTTCGAGCCAGAAATGCTGAATATAATCCAAAGGTAAGGCTAGTTCTTTATATACAAATGGGACTGTACATTTTACCTAACATTTTTAAAATCAGTTACCCTATGTTGGGCAAGTTATCCACAAATTCTTCGGAAAAGAAATTGGGGGATGTCTTATTTGGCCAAATAGTCTATTTTTAACACTCATGCATAATTGTTGTTTCAGCGTTTTGCTGCTGTCATCATGAGAATACGAGAACCCAGAACAACAGCTCTCATTTTCAGCTCTGGAAAGATGGTGTGCACTGGAGCGAAAAGGTAAGTATGCCATCTGCCATTCTCTTCCTCTCACACAAAGTCAGAATAAACAGAAGTATGTGAGTTTGTCTTTCTTGTTTGTACTCCTTTTTTGCAGTGAGGAACAGTCTCGATTGGCAGCCCGAAAATATGCCAGAGTGGTGCAGAAGTTGGGTTTCCCTGCCAAATTCTTAGACTTTAAAATTCAGAACATGGTAGGCAGCTGTGATGTCAAGTTTCCCATCCGGTTAGAGGGTCTGGTGCTTACACACCAACAGTTTAGCAGGTTTGTTTTTGTATTAAACTAGTACATCATTTAAGATTTAAAGTTAAGACAAAGGTTTTGAGTATATTTTAGATTAAGGACTCATTATTGTACTACCACTTCTGCTAGGGGTTGGCGAAATGACCAATCATATATTACGAGATGTCTATTTTTGGAACTCCAGTCAGTGAATTAAATGCTTTATAAATTAAAACTACTACCTCTTTATTTGGAACTAATAAATAAAAGGAAATCAGCTTGTTTTAAAAAAATAAAATAAACCTTACCAAAATGCTAAAAATAACAGTCAAATTTCAGTTTAAAATGTTGTTGACAATATTATTATAATTTGCTCAAGAAATAAGATCTTAAAGCAATGCGACAAAGAAAATAAAACAATACAAAAAATATCCAACCAAAAAAAACACTTCTTATAGAAAATAAATATCAAATATCAGTTCTTGCAAAATAAATAAATGAGCTGTCCTAATGTTGGAGCACAAATATCGGGAAGCCTGCTTGACTGTGCATGCCGTAGTCGCATGAAATATTTGCATGTCAGATGACAATAATATTTGGCACTTTTGAAGTGTCAAAGGTGCAATGAATGTAATTGAATTTGCTTGTGCAGCTGCAGAAAAATGTTCAATGTCAGAAAAACCCTGTCCATGTTTCTTCAATTCTCTTGGTCTCATGTAAAGCTCTGCCCACTGATAGATACTGTAAGTGTACTCTGCGCACATGGATATTTGCATACACAGTATAGCAAAATCTTTATCGATTGAGACTTCATAACACTGCCACAATATATATATCATATTGCACAGCCCTAATTAATGCTTATACTGCTTATCAACTGTGTTGGGTGTAATCTGATTACAAAAGTAATTACTTTTCTAGTCAAATGAAGTACAATGCATTACATTTTAAATTATTTAATAAGATTAGAGGTACTGACTTTCAAAGTTAATTACTTTTAAATACATCTCTTGGGTTACACATTTATAAAATATGATTTATGTAGAAACCATTTAAAACTTTTCATTTGTCCGTCTGTTTGTGGCAACTGAAGGGGCAACAACCGTGAAAGAGGAAATATAGACATAATTTTGAAATCGAGCAGGAAAAACAAACTATTTTGTGAAAATTGTTTTAGAAAGTAACTTGAATGCAAAGTACACTGCCTGGCCAAAAAAATTAGTGATTTTTATGTTTCAGCTGGCAACAATTCTTTTAATCCTAACTGATGCATGTAGCTTCTCATTTCTTAACCATCTCAGAAGACATATCCGGTGGTTTTGGAAAAGAAGTTACTGTCTTTCAGAAGGGGAAAATTATTGGCCTGCATCAGGCAAAGAAAACAACTAGGGAAATTGCTGAAATCACTGGAATTGGGTTCAGAACTGTCTAACACATTATTAAAACCTGGAAGGATAGTGGTGAACCGTCAGATTTGTGGAAGAAATGTGGTCTGAAAAAAATCTTGAATGATGGAAAAGTTGACCGTAGCACTCACGGCTATGTTTAATAGTGAAAGAGCATTTGCACATGCACAATGTGATGAGAACTTACAGGTTTGGGACTAACCTGCATTGTGGCCACAAACAAGCTTGTTAGTGAGGCTAAGCAGAAAAACAACTTCAATTTGCATAAAGATTGGACTGGAACAATAAAGACAAAAAAAAGGTAATGTGGTATGATGGTCCTGATTTACCCTGTTCAAAAGTGATTTGGCATGGCATGTCAGGGAAGCACATGAAGTGATGCAACCATCATGCGTAGTGCCCACTGTTCAAGCCTCTGGATGCACCATTACGATCTGGCGTTGCTTCACTTGGTCCGGTCTAGGCTCAGCAATGTGTCCTTACCTTAACCCCATTGAAAGTCTCTGGGATGTGCTAAAGAAGGCTTTACGGAGTGGTTCGACTCTCCAGTTGTCAGTACAAGATCTCAGCCAAAAATTCATGCAATTCTGGATGAAAATAAATATGGCATTAACACTTTAATCAAAGCTAAAGGCCCAACTAAATATTGGAGTATGCAACTTTTTGGCCAGGCAGTGTAATTTGTAATGTGATTACTTTCCCCATAAAGAAATTTGCAAAGTAATTCAATTACAATTTTAGAGAAGTAATTTGTAGTGGATTACTATGGAGTAATTTACCTAACACTGTTTGCAACTGTAATTTACTCTTATTCAGAAACTACATCCCATGTGTGGCATAGAAAATATTGTAACTGTGGTTGTTGGGGGAACCTAATATGTTGCTTTTTCCCCAGCTATGAACCGGAGTTATTTCCCGGATTAATCTACAGGATGATCAAACCCAGAATTGTCCTTTTAATATTTGTTTCAGGCAAAGTTGTACTCACAGGTAAGTTCATTGTTTTATTTTAAATGCCATAAAGTACCTTGCAATATTAAGGGATGCTTTTTGAGCATTATTGTTTTTTTTTAGGTGCAAAGGTTAGAGGAGAAATATATGAAGCATTTGAGAACATATACCCCATTTTAAAAGGATTCAGGAAGACAACATAATCCCTGTGCAGTGCACCATTCTGCGTTCACTAGTGAAGTCATTACTGAGCCCATCGGAATGTCTGGATTGGTCTACACAGTTTCAGTGATTTTTTTCGAAGTCTGTAAATAAGAAGGACTACTTTTCTTCACTCAGAAATTTATCAGATTTAAGGGTAACTGCTTTTATTTAACCTTTTTAAAAAAAGCTTTTCACCTGCCATTTTGGTTCAAATACGAGCTGATACGGTTTTATCCATGTCTGAACATTTTAATGGTTTGTATTCTTTTATTGTTTTGTTAAATCTGTTCATACATTTTACACATTCCCTTTGAGCAAGTTTTTTTTTTTTAATGTATTGCTGATTGTCTGTGTGAACTGCTCACTAGTAAGTGGAAGTCATTCTGTGGCTAGTCATGCCCATGTTGCCCAGTGCAGGAACCATGTCTTTTATTTGGGGGACAAATTTCATTTTTATTTATTTTTTAAATTTGCTAAACAAAATTGTAAACAATTGGAAGTTACAAATTTTGAAGATTTATTTTTTTTCCCCCCATTTTTATCTTGAAATATTGTAGGTCTCTCACCTAGCCCCATGTAAAGCACTGAAATAATTTAATCTTTTCCTCAATGTAGCCAATTCTCTTTGCAATTGGATGCAAATAAATATTTCCTAACAAATCTTGCACTTATGTCTCAAAGGCTGCCTAATTGATTCCTTTTTTTCTTTAACATATAAGGGGATGCCATATTCAATGTTAAAATGCTTTTTCTTATGCCAAAATTAATACACCGAGCCAATTGAAGATCGGTTCATAGGTGCCATCAAATCATTGGTATGTTTGAGCATCCTGAGCAGCAACACTGGCTCAACTAAAGGTGCGAGTTTGGGGTGGTATTGATTGTCAAACCAAGGGCAGGTGAGGGGAGTTTTTGGGACACATGTTAGAATAGAGACATGATTTTTGTAATTCCATTTGTTGACTCTTTCAGCATACTGATAGGATATTAGTTGATAAATATGCAAAGCCTATTTATGAGGTGTAAGGAGATTCAGCAAATTCTCATACATCTTTAGTAGTCATAAATGATATTTTTTCATGACTGAAAGGACTTCAATGAATTGGACCAGGCCTGTGTAACAGCATTTCAAAAAGTGCTATTAATTTGGATTTTGTTTCAAAAGTACTTTTAAGTATACTGAAACTGGTACTATGGAATATTTTGTCTTGATTGTTTCCTTATAGATTACAGGCTTTTCAATGTGTCAACCTAGTTGTATCTATACTTCATTTAAACTACAGTGTTTGCTAATGCTTTAGGATTTAATGCCAGTAAGGGAAACAATGCCTTTAACACACAAAATCACTAAATTTCCCTAATGATACAAAAGTGCTTAATCCATAATGACTCATTTTTATTAACTGTGTAATTCTACACTGCTTGATCTACTGAAAAGTCTTGTTTCCAAATAAACTCAGCAAAATATTTGTTGCCTTGTTCGCAGCTATCAGCACATGTGTAGATTGCCGCGGTTCCCCAGTCTATGCTGGCATCTGTTCTATCCACTTTGAGGTGATTAAGCAACTGAGGCATGATCTGAAAGATGCAGTGACAAACATAGAAACATAAGTAGAGAGCATATCAGTGAAAATTTTCATTTCATAAAAAAATCAAATCTTAAATCAAGGAGTGCCACATTTATGCATGACGGTGTACTTTACCTGAAATTCAAAAACACGTTTAGCACCACATGGACATTTTGGAATGTCCTCCTCATGTGGCACATGTTCAGACGACACCCAAAGAGGAATCCCTCCTTTACAATACCGCAAAACCTTAATGAAAATCAGAGGTTTAACAATATATCAGATGTAAGCCATTTGTAGCCTTTGCTCTTACTCGATTACAGGAAAATCTATGACCTATCTGACCGCAATAAAAGTCTAAAGAACAGCAGTGGTTCACCCAAAAATGAAAATTCTCATCAGTTATTCATCCTCATGCAATCCCAGATGTGTATGTCTGTCTTCTGAATATCTCAGCACTGTTGGGCCATAAAATCAAGTGAAAGGCGGCCAGAACTTTGAAGGTCCAAAAAGCACAAATGAAGCATAAAAATAATCCATATGACTCCAGTTGTTAAATCCATGTCTTCAGGAAGTGATGATATATGTGTGGGTGAGAAACAAATAAAAATGTAAGTCCTTTATAAACTATCCTCTCTACCTTGTACAGTACAAGCATACAAAATATGAATCATCAAAAACAAAAGAATGTGAAACCGGAGATTTATTTAAAAGAAAAAAAGGGGGGCTTAAATATGGATCTGTTTCTCACCCACAACTATCATATTGCTTCTGAAGATATAGATTTAACCACTGGAGTCTTATGGATTACTTTTATGCTGCCTTTATTTTTATGCTGATTTTTGAGCTTCAAAGATCTGGCCACAATTCACTTGCATTGTATCCAGAGATATACTACAGAGCTGAGATATTCTTCCAAAAAAAATCATTTGTTTTCTGCAGACATAAGAAAATCAAACATCTGGGATGGCATGAGGGTGAGTTAATGATGAGAATTTAAATTTTTGGGTGAACTATCCCAAAAATAGTTCATTTTTATACTTTAGTACTCTCACCTGTTGTGGCTCATGATAAATGCGCTCCTTAAACTTCTGAAACACTTTCGATTCCTGTGTTTCATGGAAAGCCATACTCTCTAGCTCACTTTCTTCCAAACCTGTGAGGGTAAATTAATATTGTGAAAGACAAGTCAGTCAAAATGTTAAGCTGTGTAACATCTTTCCTGAAATGTATACCATTATTTAAGCACGCCACGTCCACCCGATCCAGACAGTGAGATTCATGGGGTTTCTCTTTTGCTGGAAGCTCTTCTGGTTCAGTAACCAGCTCCCACTCAGGAAACAAAAATGAATTGGGCTCCTCTGAGTTTTGAGAAACTGTATAAATATGTAGAAAACACAGATATAGATTAAATCAGTATTTTCCTGTTGTTTTTATTCCAATAAAATAAGAGATCTGGTCATTACTGGTTGTTTGCTGGGCAGGATCTTGCATAAAGTAATGCACTGCCACAAAGTGTCATATTTATCTTTCAGTATATCTGCATTCACTCACCCTCATTTGCACATTCTTTCTTGTGATGGTGTTTCCAGTCAATGGTCTGATGCTCTTTGCAGCAATATGTGACAGAGTGACAACGAGAACAGGCTTTCTGTCCGAGACAACCACACAGCCTGCACAATTTGAGGCCTGTGACCAGAACCTGATGATCTTCCACTTGGTGCACTGGCTTCTCATCAGGAGGAGGATCAAAGGGGTAAAAGTCATTTTTCCTAGGCAACTGACATCTGAACACTGGGTTTAGGGACAGTAAAGAAAACAAGGCTTTATACAGGTGTTCTGGAGATACTTGATTATTGAGGTTTAGATTAAAACTAAATAAATTATAGAAAAGATGAGAAAACACCAAAATTAAGTCTTTAATGAAAGAGTACAAACACTAAAATATAATTATCAGAATATTAAATATGACTGGTCAAATACATTGTTAACAGTTCGAAAATATAGTAGGATGTGCTCAACATAATATGTTGACAGCCTATGGATTACCTTTAAAACAGTTGTTGTCATTTCCAGTAAAACAGGCTGGTGTCTTGCAGCAGAACACAAAGAGTGTTCTGTGAAAACATCGATCAGATCCAGTAATTGGTGCATACACCTGCAGAAGAAACACTGTTGGCAGTTTGCATTTCTCACACAGTAACTCGGAAACACTTGGCAAATCCACCTGGCTCAACCACGCGGGTCTCCCTCCGACTTTACTTGGAAACTGTTTACTAAGGAGCTGCCATGATTCTGCCTCCTCTACGAAGCCCAACACTACTTCACGTGTTGCTTCAGACTCCTTGACTATATTAGCAGCCATAGATCAAACTACTTTGACATGCACAAAGCAAAAGGATTAAGACTCATGCGCGGATGAGTGTTCATCTGAGATAGGGGCTCGGGTTAGACAAGAGCTGCGAAGAGCGTTCCACTTAAAAAGCACAGTAAGAGCAATATTTTATGGACTAATATGTGACTCATAGGAACATGATATGAATGAACGATATTCGTTATTAACTAGAATTAAAACTTGTGTTGTTCTTGAGGGAATTTCGAATCTGATTTCTAGTGACTTTTGAGTTCAGCGTTTGTCCAATAGATGGCGTATTTGTGATAAAATTCAGTTAAATTCCTTGTTTTCAATTTATTTATCAAACATGCATAATGGACTTAGAATCTGGATAATTTCATTAACTCAGGCTAACAGAAATTACGTAAATTGTGGTCCTAATTTATATATAAAACGTCTTATTATTTTGTTTTAAAAATGCCTTAAAACAAAACCATTATTACCTTTCAAAAATAATTGTGGCGTTATTGTGAATGCTAGAAATTATTTAAGCATGACTGATTTTTATTATTATTAAAGAATATAATTAGTAAGACATTTTTGTAGTTTTTGTGTGATTTTAAATTTTCTTTTTAGAAGGGGTTCCTTTTTTGGAGGGGGATTTGTCTTTATTTTTTGTAATGTCTTGTTGTAACTGTGGCTTATATGGGAGAAAAAAACTTCCAAAGTATTAAACATTTGTATTTTTGGTTATTGAAAATGCTATAAATTTGTTTAAGCATGAATTCTATTTTTTTAATTTATTTTTTATTAAAAAATATAATTAGTGAGAAGACCTCAATTATTTTGTTTTTAAAAGTGTTTTAGAAAAAGAGCTGCGACGAGCGTTCTGCTTTAAAGGATAGTTCACCCATAAATGATCATTTTCTCATCTTTTACTCATGCCATCCCTGATGTGTATGACTTTCTTTCATCTTTTGAACACAAACGAAGATTTTTAGAAGAATATCTTGCCTCTGTAGGTCCATATAATGCAAGTGAATGGTGATCAAAACTTTGAAGGTCCGAAAAAGACATAAAGGCAGCATAAACAAAATCCATAAGACTCCACTGGTTAAATCCATATATTCAGAAGCTTTTTGATAGGCCTATGTGTGGGTGAGAAACAGATAAATATTTAAGTAATTTTACTATGAATCTACACTTTCACTTCCACATTCTTCTTTTTTATGACTCTCATTATTCGTGCATATTGCCACCTACTGGGTAAGGGGGAGGATTTATAGTAAAAAAGGACTTAAATATTGACCTGTTTCTCACCCACACCTATCATATCACTTTTGAAGACATGGATATTAGTAGGGTGAGTAAATAATGAGATTGGGTGAACTATATCACTTTAAGAAGCACATTAAGAGCAATATTTCATGACAATCATTAATATGTGACTCATATAAGTTATATGCATTACTAATAGGCATATTCTTTATTAATTCATTAAAACGTTTTTTTTTTTGTTATTGAGGGATTTTAAAATCTTATTTCTACTGACTTTTACGTTTACGTTTGTCCAATAGATGGCGTATTTGTGTTAAAATTAAATTGTAGTCAATATTTATTGGTTTAACATGCATAATTGTCTTAATATCTCGATGATTTATATTTTTTTAGTAATAATATTAATAATTGTGTTTTTATTAAAAAATATATTTTGGGGAAAATGTATATATGTAAGCGCCATAAAACAAAACCATTATTACCTATATTTAAAAAAAGAAGTCTGTGGTTATTTTAATGCTATAGTAATTATTTAAGCATGACTTTTATTTAAAAGTATTCACTTTTACTACAAACATTCACGAGAAGCTCATTTTCAAATTGATATCCATTGGGATAAATCAAGTGTCCATATTTAAACGAATGCTTAATCAAACTAATAAGTGGACAACTTAAAGAAATTACGAGATGCTTGAATTCCTGCCCTTCAGTCTGTCAATAATCTATGGATTTAGACCACTTTTATGTTCACTTCAGTTGTAATAGGATATTTGTTCACTTTTCAATCACACAGTTATTTTTTGAGAACCTGGTCAAGTTGTCAAGTATGACAACAGGTCTCTGAACAACTCATAGTGGATGATGTCATAGGCTTTGTCTCACACAGCCAGTGAGCTGCCTTCCTAAACAACAGCGTGTTTGCCATCATCATAATCATCATCATCATCACACTTGGAGCAGCGGACACGAAACCGCCTGTGATGCTCAAAATGCAGCACTCGCTAAGGGGTTAAAAATGCTGTCTAGGTAGACAGCTCACTGGGCTTTGTGACACAACCAGTCATGGTTTTTGGGAGTAAAGTGCCTCGGTCAGTTAGTTTTAGAGAGGGCGGAGAAGAGCTCGCCTCATGAGAGCATAACGTCAGTGAATGTGTGGGACTCGTATTTATTTTTGTTTCAGAGTTATTATGTTTTACCTCCATATAATCCAAACAATTCTTGATTTGAAATGTGGCTGTAAGCGGACTGTTTTTCCTTATCAATGTAAACCGTTGTAAAACCGGAGACTCCGCTCTCTCATTCAGAAGTGAGAAGTCAGATGGATTGCTAAAACTGGCGTTCAAACTTCTGGAAAGTCAGTGTTTTCAGAGATGCCTCCGCAGGGAGGTAGAGAATATAAGCCTGTTCCAGGTACGGTTGTACCTCCGGTACCCCCGAGAAGATTCAGGGGCAGAGATTTGTCATCAGCGGTAAAGAGCCGTTTCGGGTCCGCAGTGGATCGCCGGGTGAAGTGCGTGCTGGTCGGTGATGGTGCAGTGGGGAAAACTAGTCTCATTGTGAGCTATACCACCAATGGATATCCCACTGAGTATGTTCCAACAGCTTTTGACAATTTTGCAGGTAAATACCACTCCAACTTCTGTAAACAATAGTGAAACTGTATAAAGATAAAAAAAATAAAAAAGACTTTTCTTTTGGAAAATAATGTATTATTAATTTATGTTCATTTATAAGTCTCCCACATAATGAAGTATGATACTCCAAGAGAATTGATTGTAGTTTACCACTGACCTAATTTAATGTATCATGTGGCCACGTAATTGTTGACTGTCTGATGTTTTTGTGATGTTTCAGTTTTTCTAAGGCCAGCGAGTTCAGTTGGCACGTGCAATTTCAGTCTAATTAAAGGAACATTCTGTCTTCAATACAAGTTAAGCTCAATCGACAGAATATGTGGCATAATATTGATTACCACAAAAATGATTTTGACTTGTCTCCTTATTTATTATTTAATTTATTTATTATTTTATTTATTATTTTGACTCCTTTTCTTAAAAAAATCTTGGTTCCAGTGAGGCACTTACAATGGAAGTGAATGGGGTGAATCTGTAAACGTTAAAATACTCACTGTTTCAAAAGTATAGCCATCAACATGCATGCTAACTTGATTTTAGTGTGATAAAATCACCTTTTCAGTGTAAAGTTATATCCACTTTTACAACTTCGTTGCCATGACGATATAATGTCATCAAACCCTAAAATTATTAATAAATCAACTTAACAGCTCAAATAACACATGAGTTTTAATATAAGAATCAATTTAAGTGCTTTTATAAACATATAAGCTTCAAAATTCTGCCTTTAAACCCTCCAAAATTTTGCCCCATGCCATTGTAAGTGCCTCATTGAAACCTCTGTCTTTTTTTTTAAAGAAAAGGGGGGATGATTCGAAATAATTTTTTGTAGTAATCAATTTTATGCCGCAAATGATGTCGACTGAGCTTAACTTGTATTAAACCCAGAATATACCTTTAATCACAGTCTGTGTGTCTTAATAATACATTATTATTAAGAAAGGCGTCAAATGTCAAATTCTATCTGTTCCCCTTTGCAGCGGTTGTAGCTGTGGATGGCAAGCCAGTGAAACTTCAGCTTTGTGACACTGCGGGTCAGGTCAGTCCAGCAAACCATCTCAGCACCAACAGACCAAATCAAACCACCTCTCATATACATTGAAGACAGCGCAGGTTCATGTCTACGGTGTCATTGTATAGAGATGATGACACATTGTTTGCACAAAAGCATGCTGGTTGTAGCTCTCTGGTCTTGAATGGAAAAAGCCAGCACATTGGTTTAATCTAAAGAGGAAGACTAACTAGTGGTAAATCCTGAGTCATGTTCTAATTAGTCATATGGAAGGTTATCTGTAAGATAAGGGAGGGGGGACAAGAGTGAAAGTGATTCAGTGTTGTTTTGCTTACTCGTGTTAAAGGTTTCTGGTAAAGTTCAGATGGAGTTTACAGTCCAGAAACGTAAGGATGAGTATGCTTCATCCTATGGGAACACACTATAGGGCTAAAGGTTAGTGGAATACGTATGTCTCTCCCTTTTTGGGAGGGTTAAACCAGCTCTAGGGGATCACAAATGGGAAGCAGTCTAATTGTGATGAATTGGACCTGATCCGAGTGAAAGGGAGACCTACTTTCAGCTGAGGTACAGCTGGGGCTAGTCACTGGAAACGTGAGATCAGAGTGTTTTTGAAGATTTTAGCAAGCTAAGGAGAGACTCTGAAGGGAGGAAAGCCAAGAGAGATTCAGATCAGCCCTGTTTAGGCTTGTGGAGAAGGGGGAGGAAGAGAAAGAGAGAGCAACAGACAGCGGAAAAGTACATTTAGTTAATGCAGTATATACAGAGTATTTAAAAGAATCCCAACATACCCTGCTGTAACTACATTTTAAGTTGTCTTGCTGGTCTTAGCTGGTTTCAAATGATCTAACTGGTCTCCCAGCCTGTTCTAGTTGGTCTTTGTCTGACCAGCTGAGAAGTTTCCAAAACCCATCTTAAACAAGCATACAGACCAGTCTGGGATACAAGCTGGTTCGAGCTGAGAGAAAGGCTATGTAATATCCTATTACAACTGAAGTGAACAAAAAAGTGGTCTGAATCCATTTAAAGTTGAGAAAAAAAAAATGTGCAAAGAGAACTGGCTTCTTTTCATGGACTTACTATTAATTTTGATGCTGCATTATCCAGCAGACTATTTAAAAATAAAGTTTTTCTTAACAGGCTACACATTTTTTATGTAATAATAATTGTTTTCTCTGTTTTTAATTAAATAACATATAGATAGATGTTTGTGTTGCTTTATATATACAAGAGTACCCCCAATCAGTTCTACACAGTGAGGTATAAATATTCTAAACTGATAAAGTAAAAAACAATCGTATCGATCGGGGTCGGTATTTGCCGATAAAGAGAGTTCAGATGTCAAAATCCGTTTGGGAGAGAAAAAGTGGTATCGTTGCATCCCAACTGGGAAAAGCATAAAACAAACAGCAATTATTTTTCAGTCACATAAAACACACACAAACGTACTTGCATATATGCACACAGGTATATAAATTCTGGTGTTGGACAGGATTGTTTTCATGGGTTAGGATGTATCCAATTAACTAATATGAGAGGGGCTGTGGCGTATCAACAGGAACCAAGCTGGAGACTCAAAGGGGGAGTCAAAGAGATGGAATGCAGCTGTAATAAACAACAGATTTTATTTTTGTGTTGCAGACTTTATCGCTCACGCTGCTGACATCACATAAGCATCATAAGCATGACTTGGAAATAGTGAATTTGAATAGATTCAAGGACAAATACTCTAGATAAGCCTGTTTATTTGTTTGACAGTCATGACAGCATGAATTCAGATTACACAAAAGTACAAATGCATATTCTGATAATACTTTTCTGTATGGAAAATCTGTATCAAATCAAGATGTCAAAGCAAATATTTTTTGCTGTATAGAGGAATTTAAAAATCTAACAATTGTCTGTCATCATCAGAAGTGCTGTTGTACTGAATATCAGCTGATATTCTGTATGATAGCATGATTGGTAGTGTGATATTGCTTTTATATTGCAGTTTTAAAAGGGTGATTCTCACAAAACCTGTCCAGAAAATGTCCCGGTGCTATTTTATTTTTAAAATAATAAAGAGATAGAAATTATATTTTGGACACAGAAAATAAAGACTATTTTAGGGTCATAATTTTGTTTGTATTTTTTACAGTTTAACATTATTTTCATGATAGATATTCACATTTTAACCCCCAATTCCCATTACTGCAACATTTAAAGATGTATTTATACATCTTTTGGGACTGCCTTAATTTTTTCTGATTTTAGTTAATACAATATTTGGACAACAGCAAAAAAAATTATAATAATAATGTGTTACTGTAATGAAAATTATATAATTGAAAACAATGGGAAAAGTAAATGTAAAGCATCAGGGTGCATTACGGCAATTACAGTTGCCGGGTGGGGGTATGTGCTTATGTATCCTGAAAATAATTTCACAATGCAAAAAATCTTAATGGTCCTAAATATTACTATCATTGTAGTTATGCAAAAAATAATCCCATTGTTATTATTATTTGATTTGGGGTTAAATATTACCAGGACATTTTCCTGACAGGTTTTGTTAGAATTACCCATAAACAAAAAGTTAATTCTGAGTTGATTTTGGATAGACTGACAGCAGTACAAACACAGACAAGCACGTTATAAAAACAGTGAAGCATCCCAAGGTTTTTATACTAAATAGATTAGAGGACTGGAACTAATGGTTGTGTAATGAATATTATAAAGGTTAATGTAAAAGAAAACTTGACATAATTAAATTGAGACTGCTGAACAGAAACCCACAGGAGCTGTTCACACATTTAACTACTTTCAGTAATCCAAAACAACAAGTGATTTTGTTCTCCTATATGCATAACATTGATGTTTATCACTACTGATTCTTTCGTTACTCTGGGCAGGATGAGTTTGACAAGCTACGGCCGCTGTGTTACACCAATGCTGACGTCTTCCTGCTCTGCTTCAGTGTGGTAAGTCCCACCTCCTTCCAGAATGTGAGGGAGAAGTGGGTGCCTGAGATCCGTCGGCACTGCCCGAAGGCACCTATACTGCTGGTAGGCACTCAAGGTGACCTCCGGCAAGATGTCAAAGTGCTTATCCAGCTTGCGAAATATAAAGAGCGTCCAGTGGACACCCAAGAAGCCTGCTTATGTGCTGAAGAAATGCAGGCTGTCTCATATATGGAGTGCTCAGCACTCACCCAGAAGAACCTCAAGGAGGTGTTTGACACAGCCATAGTGGCCAGCATCCAGTACTCTGACAGCCAGCAGAAAAGACTGAAGAAGCGCACGCCTGATAAAATGAAGAATCTCTCCAAGTCTTGGTGGAAAAAATACTGCTGTCTGGCATAGAAGAAAAATGTTTTTGTTTTTGTGGACGCGGTTTGATTAGAACTTGCTTTTTAAAAATACAAATGGAAACAAATCTATCTGCTTTAGTGGATTAACTGGAGCAGAGGTGGTCATGAGACATTGAAGAGGACATAATCTGTAGAAAAAATCTGTTATCTTTTTTGTCTTAAAAAATGGAATGATTCATAGCCAGCAGTTTCCAAGCCATCTGCTACAATGGACAAAAGAATTTCACTGTACACTTGAAGATCTGTTCTACTTTTGGAAAATTCCAGTTTAACCTCAAATGGTCATTTGAACAATTCAGGGTAGGAGTCATCTGTCTGTCTTTACCTTATCTCCTGTTGAGGAGGGTTTAAGTGGACTTAAGAGCTGCCTTATTACTACAGATCAAATTAGACTACCACCTTTCCAGAACTGCACTCCTCCATCCAAGTTTCGCTACACTGTAAGAAGCAAAGACCACCTTGATCAATTTCAACAAAGCCTAGTGTTGGTGTTTTAACGTTCTACATTTCTATAAACCCACAAAGAATTCCTTATTACTTACATGAACAGTATAACTTGTTGTATGTTCTGTCATGTATTTGTCAAAGCATTAAAGGGATAGTTCAATCAAAAATTAAAATTGTCTCATCATTAACTCACCCTCATGCCATCCCAGATGTTTATGTTTTTCTTACTTCTGCTGAACACAAAGATTTTTAAAAGAATATTTGAGTTCTTTCAGAATGTGAAAGTGGATATTTATAGTAAAAAAGGACTTAAATATTGATCTGTGTGGCAGGGCGGAGGGCGGGGCCGGGTCGTGATCCTACGCACCCAGTCCCGTATTAAGCTAATCAAGCCTCCGAGGTATAAAGGTCGACTGCAGGGTGTCGTGCGGGAGAGAGAGATCGTTGACGATCCCTTCTAAAGACATAAGATTTAACTACTGGAGTAGTATAATTACTTTTATGCTGCATTTATATGCTTTTTGGAGCTCGAAAGGTCTGGTCACCATTCACTTGCATTGTATGGACCTACAGAGCTGAAATATTCTTCTAAAAATCTTTATTTGTCTTCTTGCTGAAGAAAGAAAGTCATAGACATCTGGGATGGCGTGAGGGTGAGTAAATTAGAGAATTTTCATTTTTGGGAGAACTATCCCTTTAATTGTTATCTAGATTAAAAGCAGATGTTTGGGCACACTGTCAACTTGACATCACTGACATGTATTTGGTTGTGCTGTTAGGGTGAATGATAGTCAATTTTAGAGTCAGCAAGACACTGGGACATCTCTCCAGGCTCTCTTGTTTACATTTGGAGTTAAGTCCACACCCAAACATGCTGTGAGGTCAGGGCATTTGTAAGTGCAAGTAGACTTAGTTGGCCAGTTGGACTGTATATCTGGTCATTGAACCTGGAGTTTCATCAACAACACAATGTTTTGGGATAAGCGATTCAGTTCAGGTTCAACAAAGTTGAAATCTGTTGGACACAGATGTACTTAAGTATTTGTATTTATACATTGTTCATTCATTTGAGATGACAGACTAACCAACACAAATTTGTTTCCACATTTTCAACTGGGAATTACAGACCAGTGGTCATCATTTCTTTCTAATTACTTCCCATTAAAATAAATGAAAAAAAAGAAGTTATTATTACATCTACATTCCAGACTCTTCATGGCAATGCGATTTATACCATTTTTTTATGTCAAAATTGTCACAGAAAATCTTTTAATGTAAGAAAATTGTCTATAGTTCTAGATGTGTGTTTGTTTCCATAAAAAACAACAATGTCCTCCACATCATACTTTGATAAACGTTATGGTCCTATCATTGAAGAAAGTCTTTATAACATTTGTGTTGGATTGTTCCAGGACAAATTACACTTTATATCAAGCTTTCACATCAGATGAACTGGAAAAGTCATCTGCTGCTATGCGATATGTGATCAAGTGCAAAGTGAATGACAGTAATAAAAAGTTAATGGTTCACTACATAAGCTGGGGTAGATGTTGAAGAATTACTGCATCACTAGTGGCAAACATTTTCCTTCATGAGCACCAAATGAACCCTGAATTAACAGAGATACAGTAATTGCTCACAGTTCTTTGTATGCCACTTTTAGTGTTAGATTATGCCTGATCCTGCTAAAAAAGACCAGCTTACACCAGCATCACTTTACATTATTTTAGTCTTTCTTTTTTTTTCAGTAAAAAACATTCTTCTAACAATATAAATTTACTTGAGAAGAAAAATTACAAGATATTTGGATATTTGATAACAAAATCTACTAATGTTTATGCTTAAAACAAGTTTATTTTTCTTACCCCATTGACAAATAGTTTTTCTTGTTTTAAGAATAAACCCTAATTATGAGTTATGTTACATTTCTCTGTAGCTGCTGATTCTGAAGGTGTAAGCTTTTTGACCATGGAATTCTCGCTGTTTAGTCTAGTTACGATGTCTGGTTGGGACACCATCACCCAAAACACAACATACTGTAAGCTGGTATCTTTTCAGCAGGGGATTGTGGCAAAGTGTTTAAAGAGTGTTGAGACTGTTGAAAGTAAGTGGCTCTCAGCAAGTGATTATAGTCCTGTAAACTGCAAGTGTTGAAGGTGATGGCATAATGTGAGTTGTACCCCCAAATCAAACAATCATATTGGTCAGAAAACAAACTATGTAATGTGATGTTGTGGAAAGGATAGGCATGCTGTAAACAGTACATTGTAGTTAATCATTTATCAAAAAATATATTTGTGGTCATATAATGTGAATTTCAGAATTACATATGTTGAAACAATACATGTAGTTTACAATACATTTATTTACTTAAACATTGTTCTAAACCTGTATGACTTACTGTTTTCTATGAAACAATGAACACAGAATTTTCTCTTGTCAGTGAACAATCCCTTTTTAGTTCAGACTGACCGAACCATATGAGTGCTACAGTGCTGTATACTTTCAGGGAAAGATCAATAGCTTGGTCAGAGATTTTTGACAAGTAGCCAAATGTTCACTTCAAACAGATGCTATTTGTTTATTCACTGATTTTTTTGTGCATGTGAGTTGCATTGCAGTGATGTATATTTACTTTGTGAGTGAGCTCATTGCTGCAGCGTCCCACCAGACGGAACTGTTCAGGATCTGGTGGTAGTTCAGATGAAACTGACATGTAATAACAGACATGCCTGTAGGTTATCTTTCACAAAATAAATATACTTTTCTTTTTGTACTCTTTGTCTGTGCATCTTCTTTTACTGTGTTAATTTTCCTGGAATATGCTTTCAATAAAAAGCCATTCATGGCTTTGTAGCACAGATATAGGGGATGATTTTATAATCTCAATGCTTTTTATAGTTAATGCTTTGTAAACACACTCTTGCATTGCAGGCGTAGCCATGTCTGTCCAATACCAGGTTATGTACCATTCACTGTCTGATGTTGCATGTGGTCTTATCATTCCTAATAAGAAAATCCACACAATCACTGACAGCTAGTTAGCAATCAAGTAATGCCTTGGCCAAGAGAATCACAGATAAATTAATGTTAATCAAAAAGCCATGGATATTCTATACGGTTTTAAAACCTTAGTGTACTGTAAATAGGCTGGACTAGAGCTGCAGGCATTGCAATGAATGTGAGCAAGAATTCTTCTGAATTTGGAAAAAGCTGTTATGGTAGTTGCTCTGTGATGTCTTTGACAGTTGGGCTATGGTTGTATGTTTTATCTGGCTTTAAATCACATTTCCACAATCACTCAAGACAATTAAAGTGGCGTCTGGGTTCATTAGTTCTATTGAGCTGCTTTCTTCAACAGCTGAAATGCTGCCTAAACTGGTTACAATGACATATTTGGGCCACTTTATAAAATTGCTTCATACTGCATTTTTCTGTGTGGCAGATGAACAAAGAAAAACATCATCTTTCAGTCCTCTCTACCAAAAGATCTCATGCTGAAATAGCCTTTAACATTTGGGCTAGAATGAATCAAACATTACAGGCTGCACTGATTAGATTTTGTTAGCTCATCTGTAGCTCCAGTGGATGAGTTCCATAAAATATCCACAGCTGAAACAGATCTGGAAATCAGTGTCCACTGATGGACGATATTAAAACCACTGTCAACACTATGGTAGAGACATTTCACCTCATCAAACCTATGATGACAGCAAGTAGGTGAAATATGAATCATCTTGTTTTTGTTAGCAATTTTTGTGTTCTGCCATCGGAGTCTATTACATCCAATAAAACAGTTTGGAGGAAAGTTGTGAAACTTGGTGCATGGATTGGGAAGGATCTGAATCTTCCCCTGGCCAATTTTGGGGTATCCAAGTCAAAATCTTTAGGACCACCATCAGATCAAAATTGGACTTTTCTTCAATTGCTTCATTCTAGAAAAATAATAACAATGATAATGTTTCTTCTGCTGCTTTCAGTCCTGACTCCAAGTTGGCTGAATCTGGTGTTCGCTTACTGCCATCTTGATCTTTCCAAATCATACAATATGTTTTTGAATATTCTTTCTTGCTACTCCTACAAATCTTGTACACCAAATTTGCCTCAGATGATCTTTTGATTTTTCACAGAAGTCACTGAATAAGATCCTGACAATTGTTTTTGCAATTGTTACAAAAAAAATATGTGACTGTGGTGAAGTTTTTGCACTATGATCTTATGTGATTTCTTAAAGGTGCTCTTGGGTTTAAACTGACACCCAGCGGCTTGGAAGCAGCATTATTCAAATGCAATAGTTTTCAGTTTTTGATGCCATTGTAGAAATTCACAATTCACAGACATGATTCATTTAATCCCTGAGTGAAAGGGTCTAATAATTTTCTGAGATTAAGCCAGTAGTATTCAGCTGGTCTGTGATTCTAACATGGCAGCCCCCATAAGGGGAACCTCTCCATGTAGAATAAAACAGCTTTTATAAGGTTACTGATATCACCGGAGTGCTTCATCAGTGCTTTCAATTTTATACATGTTTCAAAATATCAATTAATTTCTTTAGAAGTAAAACATTAAAAAAAAATTACTGAGCGCAAAACCAGCTTCCCTTCCCTAATCCTTAAACCTAACAAATACTTTCATAAAAAAAAACAAACGTGACATGAAATACAAAATTGCTGGAGAAACCACATAATTTTGTAATGCTTCTATGACTCTTTTGCTTCACATGTCGGCGTGCATCGCAAGTGCAACATTCTATCACATATGCTACTGCGCAATTTGTTCACATATTTCGTTATGTAATGCAAACCTAAAAATGTATCGCCTTATAAGTCATGCTCTGTAGTAGGTGTTTGAAATGTTATTAGATGACGTGAGGATCAGTGCAAAATGTAATTATAAAAAATAATAATCTGCCGTTTTACACGTGATTTGTGTGAAAGTAAATGAAATTCATTATTCTTTTACCACCTCTATTGGTCATTTCACCAAGAAACTGTGGCAATATATAATACGAGCCGTGAAAATATAATTGTGCAAAAATGAAGGTATAGTTACGTGATTCTATGAGACCAGGTTGGTATTGCGGCCAAATGATTTTTTTGACAAAAAACAGAAATCATGCTGTATCTTGTCAACACTTTGTCCTATCCAAGTAAAACTTGCTGGGTGTCATTGATCAAAACTTTCATATTGATTGTTTGTATTCAAAACGTTTGACAAATCTTCTTGGCAATGCTCTTCTGCACGGACTCTGATGACACTTTGGCAACTGGCATGGCTATGTGGTACAGTGGGTAAAGCTCTGGCCTAGTACTCCAAAGGTTGTGTTTGAATCTCACCTAGGGTGGTATTCAAGTTATTCCTCAGTTGATCTTTGACTCTTAACAGTACGCTTACTCTAATGTCCATGCTACTTGGCTTTTATATACTGGGTATAAGTGGAGTATCATGAAACAGCAATACAAGATGCAGGAGGATTTGCCTCCCAGGGACTCCTGTCCAAGAAGGAAATGAGGGTAGGTCATATTCCACTGTGCTGACTTGAAAAAGGAAAGACAGGAAAAGAGCCGATCTGCTGGTCACAGATCTCTTTATCAGACAATCACAGTGCTGCTCTTTTTATTGCAGTCAGCTCACAGTTAATTATATGTCCTTTGCGGGTACATGTCATGCAATATAATCTCTTCACATCTTCCACATTTAAGGACATTCTTAGCAGAAATAAGAGTCAACTATGGAGTTTTTGTGAGGTGAATCAATCTTCTTTAATACTTGATATGTTTTCTCGAGACCTTGGGAAAATTCCTGCATTACTTCATTCAGTGACATCACCACACTAAGTAGCTCTGTTGAGTTATTAGTGTCCGTGCACACATTCATGCCAAACACAGTTAACAGAAATCTTTGCTGGCCTACATTGTGCTGTGACTGCTGACAATGCAGGTGAGGGTTAATTCAATCTACCAGCTACCCAAAATCTCTGAGTCTGGTAGCTTTTCCACTCGGCCTGATGCTTTGTGTGATTATGGGTCAGGACTGAAGCAAGAGCTGCGTGCCAATGTTAGGGCTCCCACAAAGAGCTAATCGCACTCTGAAATCCGGTCGTGAGGAATTCCAGAGTATCATGGTGTCTGAGAAAGCCATTGCCACGTCCCATGTAGCCAAGAAGCAATTTTCACCTACACCATTTTGAAAAGAAGAAAAACAACAGAGAAATCTCTTTCACAGATAATTTCTAACTCTTATGCAAAACTTTTGCTCCTATGGATAATTTGAGGTTACAGGGTTTACCTCAGAAATTCAGAACAATACAAACAAAATAAAACTAAATGAGGGTAATGACAGTGGAAGAAGGTAATTATACTGGATGCTAAAGCATACTTTAAGGAGGAGCAGGATGCTGATCTTAGGACAGGGGCGGACTGGCCATCGGGAGAACTGGGACTTTTCCCAGTGGGCCGGCTACAATATGCCAAAGGGGGCAGCGATATGCAAAAATGGACAGCGATACCCCCCACTCAACAACTTTTGGGCCAGATTCCCCCCCGCTCAACAACTTTTTGCCACTGTTTTTGGATGACTCATGACTGTTTGTGGCAAACAATTAAAGAACACAATAGAAAGAGCTCTATCACATCAGCTGTAGTTTTGAAAAAGTCATGGGACAGAATTACAATTTTGGTCAATCTACGTTATATAAAAGCAAATCTATTGTTTCTCTGGATATCCTTTATTGTGATATGTAACCACATATGTTCATGTGTGAACTGTGTTCATTTACTTAGTTTATCTCCTCAGTCACACTTTGTCCAGTAGTTTATCACTTATCCTCCAACAAGCAGCTGCTCATTGTAATGACAATATGTAAAATGCTACTTAAACTATATTTGGTTTGTTCATAAAGGTGTGCCTTGGCAATCATTATTACACTTAGTATAACTCCATCTAGGGCTCTGCGCATGTGTCAAGCACTAGGAAGTGTAATCAGGCTTAAAACCATGCCATTGGCAAGATGCACAGTGAAAAAGAGTTATATTTTGATCTGTTCTCACCCAAAACCAACTGGATCTCTTCAGAAGACATTGATTAAACCACTGGAGTCTCATAGATTATATTTATGCTGACTTTATCTGCTTTTTTACACTTCAAAGCCCTTATCACAATTCACTTGCGTTGTATGGACCTACAGAACTGAGATATTGTTCTAAAAATATTCCTTTTTGTTCTGCAGAAGAAAGAAAATCATACACACCTGGGTTGGCACAAGGGTGAGTAAATGAGAAGTAGATGAGAAGTTTCATTTTTGGGTGAACCATCCCTTTCAAGTCATGGTTACAAAAGTTATTGAATATTTCCACCATTATTACCCAGGAAATATGATTTACTTCATTTACAATACATTTCTTCAATGAATTTGTTAAATACCTTATGCTACGAATATTGGGAATGTTGTTGGAATATATGGGATACGTTTTAATGGAAATGTAAGACTTTAATGTCTTAATGGGAACCTGCCATTAAATATAATATTGTTGGCTATTTAATGGCTTTTCAGTCATTTAATAGCTTTTCATCCATTAAATTGAGGCTCCGGACGTCCCCCTGATGCGGCTGTGTGCAACCTCTCCTTCCCCCCAAACAAAATTCCTCACTTTGAAGTGACTAGGGGGTGCTATATATGTCTCTGAGGGCACAGGCATTGCTATAGAGGTCCATTGAAGTCAACTGACCAATGCAGGAGTTAGGAGTCAGGAAACTTTGGGAGCCAAAAATTATTTCTGGGTATGGCCTGGGATGAAGCCGACCAATGGGTGCAGAGATATAGGTGTTCAAAGTTTTACCACTGTAAAACACAGACGACACCGAGGCATTTAGAGCTCTGAAACTCACAGACGTGCCTTGGGAGGGTACCCTAAGACCCCATATTGAGTTTCCACCCTGTACGACCCTCCCCTACCATTTTCCTGCTCTCTGGGAACTACGGCTCGGAAACTTACAAGACGGGCCCGAAAGGCCCCCTGAAGCCCCCTACTGAGTTTGTTTTGTCTCTGACCTTTCCTTCCATAATTATTATTTTTTTTTTTACTTTTGAGTGCCTAGGTGGAGAGTATCCCATGGGCACGCCCATTGTCATAAAGGTCCATTGAAATCAAGTGATCAAATTAGCAGATAATGTCAAGAAATGAACTTTGGAGCCAAAGTAGTATCATGGCCTAGGAGTGACCTGACCAATAGCAGAGTCCATAGTTCAAGTGACCAGACGTCTAGGACCAATGGTTGAGGAGATAAGGTTTACCATATTATTACCGTAGTAGTTAGGATTGTAGCCCATATGGGGATACAGAAGGTAGCGCACTTCCATATAAACCAATGGCACCCCTCATTGAAATAATTGAGCTATTACATCTAGGGTAAAACTATTGCAGTTGGATCCCTAACTCATATTCGGGGATATGGCTGGCAGACCATATGCCAGCTCTAAAGCCAAAAGTCCCATTCCCCACAGTGGGTTGGATCCAAAACAGTGGGTCCCAATTCCTAACGATAGGGGTCGGATACCTATCATGGATCCAAAACGAATTTCTCGTCCAAAAAGTGTAACTGAGGCCTTCAAAAATCAGGAACGTTTTTTTTTAAATATATATAAAACGAATATATTCATCATCTGCTCATCATGCTGATTATTGTGATACCTCACTTGACCCTGTACAACCTTTCCTAGGAAAAAGTCAAAATTGCAGTATCCTCTGTTGGCACTAGTGGTCTTCTTCGGATGCTGATTATGGCACCATTAGTAGTATCCGAAAATAAAACAAGTTAGGAGTTAGGGTAAAAGAGCTAGTTAAGGATCCAGTTGTATTTTCCCAAGACTTTAGATCCAAAATTATATCTATTTACATTGAAACCCTAACTAGTTTGGGAATCTGTGTGAACAGATAGCCTGTTGGATCCAGTACCTCAATATTAAGGTTACAGTGTTAGAGAAGCATCAGTGCATAGATCCCAGTGTAAAACTTACAGAGGCATGACATGACTTTAACTCAGATAGACACAATTTGTGCCTTAATGTGGTTAGAGGCCTTCAAAATCACCAACAACACAAAGCCCTCTGATCATATATCCCAAGTAATATATATATTTTTGGTAATATACCTAACCCTAAATTTCAATAACATTAAATAGACTTTGGGAATTAAAAGTCATATCCAATGTAAGAAATGAGTTTTGGCTCCTAAAGTCTATCTATTTACATTGAAAATAGACATCTATGTAAATACATAGACTGTTGGATCAAATACCCTAATATTAGTGTTACAGTACCACAACAAACAGTTTTTAAGTTGCATAACATTGAAGTCAATTGACCCATGTAGGAGTTAGGAGTCAGGAAACACCCTTGGGATGGCTTTTCAGCAAAAACTGAATTATAAAACAATAATAAAAATCAATTCATGAAAAATGCAGCAAACAAAGATAAAAACCATTGATTTGGCAAACAGAAATTGTAATTAATATTTAAATAAAATCACAACCTATATTATTAAACATATATGACACTGTCCCAACCTGACATTTGTGAAATAAATACCCATATCCTAATGTAACAGTTAAAGAACAGGCAAGGAGGCGGTGGGAAACAGCTGAACAGTCAACAAAAAGTTTAGTGTAAAACTCAACTAAAAACTACATAAAACATAAAATGAACACACACACACACACACATGCAGTGTGGCTGTGTGCATCTCTCTCTCTCTCTCTCTCTCCCAAACTGGTGTCTCCAGTTCCTCTTTATCTCGCTCTCCCACTGATCATCTGACTTACACACACACACACACACACACACCCATCTCTGGAGGGGAGACGCTGCTCTTCCGGCTTTTCTGTCAGAAAGTGGACCACCCCGCCTCCTGGGAACCTGGGGGAGAGACGAGGGGAGGTATGGGGAGAGGGAAAGGGTGAGTGGGAGACACACAGAAAGAGAGAGAGAGGAGAGAGAGAGAGAGAGAGAGAGAGAGAGAGAGAGAGAGAGAGAGAGAGAGAGAGAGAAAAGTCAACATAAAGTTTAATGTAAAACTCAACTTAAAACAACATAAAATGAACACACACATGCAGCGCGGCTGCGTGCATCTCTCTCTCTCCCGAACTAGTCTCCCCTTTATCTCACTGTTCCGCTGACAATCTGATTCAGCGCCAGCCGTGCAACCTCATGGCTCGGCCACGCCCTCCTCCTCATCACACCTAAGAATACAGTTCAACTTTTATCCTGTAGATGACACTTGCCTTAATGTACAGTATGCCAGTGATGTTGTATTGTGTGCACTTGTTTAACCAAGACAAATTAAAAAATATAACAACTTTGGATATGTAGTTTTGAAGATAGAATTCATCCAGTTATATAATTTAAGACAAACATACTAAAGCACTGCAATAGGGAAAACAAGCATTTATGTAATTTGACCTTTGACCTAAAACACTTTGTAACATAGTTCAATGGAAAGGAGGAGGCGAGAACCGGCTTGGCAATGTAAATAATAGTTTAATTGGTAAACTGAAACAAAAGACAAACACACACATGACGGACATGTCCGTAAACTATTTCTCTCTCGTCGCACCACCGTCTGCCATCAGCCTTTATCCCTCTCGGAGGCTTAATTAGCCTGATAAGGGACCGGGTGTGTATAATCACAACCTGGCCCCGCCCTCCGCCCTGCCACACCCTTATACTGTATTTACTGAGATAAAGCCTTTGTGACAATTTCCCTGCATGACAAATAGCCTCAGACTCTCCTACATTCTTTTCTAAAACATATTCTAATACTTGGTTTGTCATATCCTGCAAGCTAGTGATTGCGAGCAAAGTAAGAAGCAAAGCAGAGGGAGCCAGAAAGGAGGGCTTTGCAGAACAACCTGGCTCAGGGAAGACTTACAATCCCCTCGCATTTATTAAGTTGCATAACAGCAAATTGCCACCCACATTTTCACAGAAATTATTTAAGGTGCTGGTTACTGGAAAAAAGAAAGGAAGGAGAGTATAAGAGGTAGAAAAAGATCCCCGTCCACGAGAACACCCCATGAGAACATGTGCTATATGAAAGAAAACTCATGTGTTACTATAGAGCATTGTGTCTACACAGTGTGATTAAAGTATAGAAGACAGCTGCAGGCCAGCTATGTCACTGTAAAGAGGTGGAATACACCATGATCCCATGTCTTATGTAAGCGCTTTCCTTTGTCGGAGTTGTTAACCAGGGGGCACTTGCGTTTGTGTGTGTGTATCTGACTGTGTGAAGAGAAGAGACTAGCAACAGATCATGTGTAACAGCTCTGGCTACAGGCCAACTTTTTCAACCACCATATGTGTAATAGTCCAGGCATTTTAGTTGTAGGGGATTGTATCTGCTTGCAATCATTAAAGCAAAAGGTAAAAAAACATGCATCATTTTGTATGCAATAAAATAGGAATTTATAATTTTTTTATAGAAACCCCTTTCAAATAATACACAATTTTAACATAAGAATTATTGTAAGTGCTTTAATGAAATTATAAGCTTCACATTTCTGCATTTAAACCCTCAAACATTTGGCCACATTCACTTCCATTGTAAGTGCCTCAATGTAACCTCGATTTTTTATTTTTATTTTTTTGTAATCAACATTATGCCACAAATGCTTTCGATTGAGCTTAACTTGTATTGAACATGGAATATTCAGGGAAGGCTCCTCTAAATTGAGATGTACACATTTTCCTGTAAATAGAGCAATATAATTCCCAACAAGGATGTAAAGAGGAACTCATAAATTTGCTCCAAACTTTTGCTCCACAAAGTTCACACAATACTTAGAGCTGGTTCAAAATCACTTGGTTTATAGCAGTCAGGGATCAATTTGTTAAAAAATCTCTTCTGCAGCAGGTGGAGATTTGTTTTGAAACCAAAAATTGGGAAGGTGCTTATATGACATTACTCCCTAAGTCAAGTTCAACTAGACATTATCCCAGACTGAAGGTCAATATTTACTTTTCAGGAAAAAAGTTCTTTATTTCCACGTAGCATCTATTTAATGGAACATCAATGACGTCAGCAAAAGCCTTAATATAGTTAACTACTATCAACTAAGCTACAATGAGTAACTTGGCAAAAGTGTCTATGTCCCAGTTTGCGCTCTATAAAACTTCTTTGGAGTTCTTTCAAAGTTGCTGGGATTGATAGTGAGCATGTGAATGTCAGTGTGAATACTAAATAGTCAAAGTGGTGCCATGCTGAGAGAGCACTACACAGAATAGACTCAATTGTGTGTGTGTGTGTGTGTGCTGTGTGCATGTGTATGTTTGTATCTTTAATCTTTGGGGTGTTCTCGTCTTCCAAACAGAGTTAAGCACTGACTTTGTGCACTCTGTGCCAATGAGTCGAAGGACAGCTTCGAAGAAACCATTAGCCATGCCTCCAAAGCCACAAATGATTGCACACAGCTGTTTGCAAATACACCTTCATGTTGTGGTATAGAGCAATGAAAGTTCTTTGTTAAGCTTGTTGATCCCTGCCGGTCCCTAAATCTTGTCTGTGGGGGGTCCTATGAATAAACCACAAATGTATGTTTCATCACAAAATGTGTACTGAACAAACTGACAATTAGCTGCTGTTTTAGCAATGACACATATGATGAATCAAATGAATGTGAACATTATTCAAAATGTACTCTGAAAAACATTTAAACATAAAATGTGCATATGGTAACATCTAAATTAACTGGTTTGATTCAAGTCAAAAATATTATTTAACATGACTTAATCAAACTGAATTCATTAGGTTATTTCAACAAAACAAATTTTAAGGGTTGGATCAGGTAATAGGTCCTTAATGTAACAATTGCAAGTGACCACTTTTTACAGTGTAGAATTGTTAAATGTTCATCAAGATTATCAGGGAATTGTTATTATGAGCTGAATTTAATTGGTTTCTGGAGTATGTGTTATTTTAGTACTTTCCACTCTTTCCACTCCACTGCTCTAGTCAAATGGATGGCATTCTTCCAAAGTGCTCTGTCTTGTTTTCAGATTTTCTCTGCTAATGCGATAAAAATGCAGCAAGTGTTTTATTGCAACTGTGAATCATTTTTTCCCACTAAAGTAGACACCCAGATTTACATTTTGGATGAGAGTGAGTTTGTGTATGACTTTTGAGATATGGACTCTTGAATAAAAACACATCTTCTTGTGCTTTCTCATGATCAGCACAAACAGTAGTACTATAAATCCTGGGAACAAGAACTTATTTATTTTCTAAGACCCAAGTTAATGTACAGTTAAAGGAATATTCAATACAAGAAAAGCTCAAACAACAGCATTTATGACATAATGTTGACTACCACAAAAATATTGACTCATTCATCCTTTTCTTTAAAAAAAGCAAAAATGGAGGTGACACTTACAATGGAAGTGAATTTTTGGAGGGTTTATAGGCAGAAATGTGAACCTTATAATTTTATAAAATAACTTACATTCATTATTTTTTAAAACGTATGTGTTATTTGAGCTGTAAAGCTATTTAAATTGTAATTTTTACAGTCGTTTTAGGGGTTGTCATGGCAATGCAGTTATATAACTGGTTCTAACTTTACACAGAAAAGGCTAGTAATGGATTTGATCACACTAAAACACACATATTGTTTATGTCTTGTGGCTATACTTTTGAAACACTTGAGTATTTTAACCAGGGCTGGCCCAATGTTTTGTGGGGCCCAAAGTGAAATCATGAAAATGTGCCCTCGGTGTGAAAATTGTCTTAAATGTTAAAACATCCTTAGAACCACAGCAAACGTGATGAGCAGATTTATTTAATAGAAAGCACTAAAAAACAAGCACTATACTGTATAGCTCAGTGTGTGTCAGTAGCTTTTTTCACTACATGAAAATGTTAGTTAAAAACGTGCATGCGTTGCTGTGACAAGTAACCATTTTATCGCCTTATTTTATTGCCTATCATCTTTTTTATAGAAGTATAAATAAACCAGTGTCTCAAATAATATGAGGTCAAACTGCATGTAAGATAATTACTTGGTAACATTTTACAATAAGGTTTGCATTAGGTATCATTAACTATGTATAATACAATTTTCCATCATTTATTTATCTTGGCTAATGTAAATTTATAAAAAATACAACTGTTTAATTTTGTTAATGTTAGTTCATATTCTGTATTAACTAATGTTAACTTATACGATTTTGAAAGTCCCTCTCCAGTCACTGGTTTAACCCCTAAAAACTTTGTTAATCCGAATTACATATTCTATAGTTTTTACCATGAATATAATCCCTTCATGCCTTAAATGGGATAGATATAATTCTACACCTTTGCCTCATTAAGTATGTACGGATCTATGAATATGCAAATGAGTCCCGTCTCAATCTCCACTCACTCCTGGCTCATTGTGTCCCCAGGATAAATTGATGGAACCGTGTTGGGCTTCAATATAAGTTTAGTGGCAAAACCCATCTGTTTTTGGGTAAAATCTTTCAAAACAGTTCTCTGGAAAATGACTACTACAAACAGAGTTTTCTCTGAAAGATTTGCTGGGACATTGCAATTTTTTCAAATGAACTGCACCCATTTATTTCGGATTTCCAGATCCTTTGGGAATACCTGAAGGATCACCATTTGTCCTTTCGCAACTTTGCATCTGAAAACAGAACATGTCTTGCAAAATACTGATACGTAGCGACAACTAGCTTCTCCTAATACCCCTTGCTTTGTCGTAGCATATGATATTGTTATGGAAAGCCCCACCTCGCAAGTGGACGGAATCGGTTCGTTCGGTTTGTGACGTATGAAATCCTGGCTGTCTGAATCTGTGCTTTTACACTGCAGTTCCAAGGCAAAAATGCTCAGCTATGGCGTTGACTGTTGATTTCACTCATGGTATGTCTTCTAGCATATAAAAAAAACACCAATGGACATTAAACCAGGTTAAAAACTTGATATTCACTGGAGGGGGTCTTTACAAATGGACTAGAATATGTAGAAATTAACATTAAGATTATTAAGTATTGTTCATTGTTAGTTCATGTTAAATAATGTAGTTAACTAATGTTAACAAATACAACTGTAAGTGTTACCCATTATAGTAGCACAAAATAAGAAAATGTAGTTTATAATAGTTTTGGATAGTTTTAATTGTACAGGACACTGCTGACAATGCTTGAAATTCCATTTAATCTACCCACATAACTATGTATAAATGTTGATTTAGAGCAACAAAATCAATGAAATCAAAATGTTGGCCAGAAAGTGTGCAAAAGTGAATAAAAGTTAAAACATTAGGGAAAATAAGGTAACTGCAGCAATGTATAATGTATAATTATGTATAAATAAAATTACATATTTTACATGGGGCCTATAAACACAACACCTTAAAATATATATTTGAGAACAAATGTAAATAAACAAATACCTCTTAGAGAGTGAGCTGACATCTTTGCAGATAGGATGGTTAGGTTATTTCCCTGATTAATCGCTCATATTTTCACTCCGTGTGAGTTTTTTGCATCTTTATATCGGCAGTGTCTGAATTCCTTCCTGTCTAATAATACTGGGGAAAAAAGCTGCGCTCTGTAGTTCCCAACAATGATTTGAGTTATGAATAAATTATGCAGATTAGTGTGTGCTGCTTAGCTTTACTTCTTGCCAATTTGAGATACACTGTTATTTTATTTGTTTTCACTTTCAGTTATCTGTCTTTTTGTGATTATTCATAGCTCATTTTATACGTAATATGATGTTTTTAGTTTTCAATGTCATTGTGATTTGAATGTTGGACTATGGAGAACTTAAAAATTGTTTGATTTGATTAATTATATTGCCTGTGTTCGCAGTGCCCTCTCAGGCAAGTCGGGACTCTAGGCGACCGCCTGTAGGGTGGTCCAGTCCTGATTTTAATGTTTATGGTTTTACCCCATTCACTTCCATTGTAAGTGCTTCATTGGAAGCCACATTTTTGCTTCTTTTTTTGAAAGAAAAGTAGGGACATGTAAAAACTTTTTTGTGGTAATCAACATTTTGACACAAATGCTGTTGATTGACTTTAACTTGTATTGAACCCGGAATATTCCTTTTATAGACAGCTTTTGATGCAAGCCCTCAAATAAATGATAATGACAATAATGGTACTGTAATTTAAATAATAAATCAATAATAATAAGTTAGGTATTTGAAACCAACATGAAAAACTTGCAAAATGAGAAAACAGGCATTTGTGGAATTGGACTTTAGACTCAAAACCTTACTTAGATATTTTATAGAATTACTGAGATATAGCTCTTGTGACAACTCGTGACAACTAGCCATGCTCTAGTACGGTAAGTATGATTATCCATATTACCCATTAATCACTTGCTAAATTAAGTTAATGAAATGCAATCCATACTGATCATATATACTGAACAAGATCTTGTCTAGGCCAATTCTGCTCTGGATGTGTGTTGTTGATTTATGCTGAGAGGGTGCAGAGGTCAGCAGCAGAGTGCAAAGCGCGGAAGTGAGTGGGAGAGACACTGTGTGGCTTTCTTGGGAAAAGGAACATTTTTGGAGGACAGATTTGTTGTTAGATTGCCCTTATATGCCAGAGTTTATGCTGAGAATCTATTGATTTTAATCAGGGTTTATGAAAGTGATGCTTCATCTTGCAAGCAAAAGCTGGGAAAATTTTAACATTTGCGACAACAAACTTTAATGCAGACATCCATTGACACATGGCATTTCAGAGATAGACAGGTCCAGTTGTATGGAACACAATTTGCTTTTCCCTCTTAAGTTCAAACCCGGCTCTTTTCACACTCTGTAAATGGCATTCTTTTGCATTCCTATCCACCAAACGCTCTGTCAGAGCTTCCTTTTAATAAGTGCCTTTAAATTCAAATGCAAGTTTGGTGAGGCATCTCATCTGCTGCAATTGGCTCAGCTGTGAGATGATGAATAGATATAACAATGGAGGGGAAATTATTTGAAACTTTACTCAAGTTAAACACATTTGATCTGTTCTCTTGTGCACTTCTTCAGTTCAGATGCCTCTCCTTTTTCCTTTGTTTATTCCACAGTCTGAACTCTGTGATCTTCTGACAATAAAAGGCAGGATTTGGATAGAATTAAGTCAGCAGATCCTCTCTCAGTGGAGGGCAGAATTCTGAGGAAGCCTCTTTTAAGGCACTGTATGTTTGTTCTATGGGTGTGGCTTGATTTAATCCAGAATGTCCAGTTGACAAGGGTGTAGGTTAGCTCTGATCATCCAATCTCGTTGGACGAGCAGCTTTCCAAGATTGTTGATATTTAGTATAACAGCACTGGGAAAGTCCCTATGCTGATAGCTATCAGCTTTGCATTTGGTGCTTGATGACAGGCAATGGCTGATCCTGCTTTGGCTTCTTTTGCAACGTTACGTCCCCTAGGGGTAAAACGCAACAAAGTAAAGGGAGGTGTGCTCCACACACAACCATCAGACCAAAAACCCAAAGATCCAATATTTGTTTTTATTGGAAGTAGAATATGCAGCAGGTGTTTGGGCTTCAGGGTGACCCCCCTGGCACAAAATTATGAATAAAATAACCTAGAAAGAAAAAGGAGATAATAGCTAACCTGAAAGAAGGAAATAATACAATTCAACTAATCTGACTGAACTAACAAAACTGGATGAACAGTCAAATAAACAGGGCAGATCACTCACTGCTTAAAATATAGTCAACATTATTGCTGAAGAGCACAAATGCAGAAAACCATCACAGTTCTCAAAACTCAAGTTGTTGTTGTTGTTGTTGTTGTTGTTGTTGTTGTTGTTGTTCTGGCAGCTGGTAGGAAGCATAGAGAAAATTGACTGGCCAAAGTCACCACATCTTGTATCTGAATGCCAGCACAGAGACGTTATTAGCAGTGCAATCAGGAACAGCCAATCAATCGCCATCACACAAGTGGAACAAATTATTGGCAAATCAGCTGCACCTGGAACAGACACACCAAGCACAAATGAAACACACTCACACAAAGACAGAGAAGGAGCAAACCACAGTTGCAATAATGCACAAAACAAACGTGGGACGTAACACAACTATTTTAAGCAGAGCAAAAAGAAACAATAAAAAAGAAACTCTCTTATTTATAGAATGGTTGTTTAAAATCAGTATCACACTTGCAAACATGCTGTTGTATATTTTTACAGTACAGTCACTAAAATTAACTGAAACGCAGAAAATATGGAAAAAGAATGAAAGTTAAGTTACTTAGCAGGAATATTGTATGTAAAGGGTTTAGATGACCCAAAACACTTAAGCATAACAAAGATTATAGACTAAAGCTTCTCTGTACACTGTTAAAGATTTTCTCATCCAAAAACAGTATAGAACTGGCAGCAGGGTTGCCAGCAAGTTACTGTAAAATTAATGGTGTCTTGCTGTCGCTGAAATTAACAGCTAGATCCTGTTTTTTACAGCTACAGTATACAACTGTAATTTAGCAGCATATAGATGTCAAATTACATACTATCTACTGTTGTTGAAATGAACAGCTATGTACCCAGCATGCACTGCGGCATGAATAAATTATTTTGACATTGATTTTGTTGTAGTCTAAGTTACTTAGATGTTCAGCTTTTAAATTTTTACGTAAAAGTATGTTTGTTAATTGTGACTATTGTTGTACATTTTGTATGCCGAGAGTTGATATGTGTGTGTCTTGTAAACAACTTCTGTTATTTCATGAAAAACATAAAAAACTCAGATTGCTGATCAAATGTGTCTGAAATATCCTTTATTGTTTTTTATGTTATGTTTATATGTATAATGCATCATATAATAATGCCACATATAGTGCCATTTACAAGGTATGATCAGATAAACAGTCTGACCTTAGGTTTTGTCTGCCAAGTAGCACAGAGTAACACATTTTGTGTTACTTAAACATAAAATCACTGACTGTAAGAACATAATATAAAAATAAAGAAGGTCCTACGTGCCAGCTCAAGAGATCACCATGATGGTGACTTCAAACAAAACACAAATATTGTTAATAAAAAAACAACACTAATTAAACTAAGACTTCTATTAAGTCTGAATAAAAATGTTTTAAATGTTTTGTAGCCCCAGTGCATTGCCAAAGCATACATACTTATTCAAGCACAAAGGCTTATGAGTATTTCACCATTATAACCCACAATGCAGTGCTATACTGATATTTTACTGTGTGCAGGTTGTTGTTGTTGTTTTTTCCATAAAAAATACACTGTTCAATCCTGGCCAAATTGAACATTTAATATTCACATTGCTTCAAAGGTTGATTTTTTTATTTGACTTCTCATTAGACAGACAAGTGAAGGCTGATGTGAGATGATAAAAAACAGAGGAGTTGGTCATAAACATCATGAACACTATCCATGTGCCAAAATCGTGATTTTAAATGTTAATTTTCCCCTATTTTCATAGAACAGCCATATACCGTAAAACTAGATGCTTAACAGTGAGCCTGCTCTTGATCTCCCAGAATGCAACATTTTTAATGGCAAACTACTGTATTTAAGAATCACAGTTGATTCCTGCAGGAATTTGACTGTAAATTTACAGCAATTTTTTACAGCATAAGTTCACAGTTATGTTGTACTGTCTAAAGCTGTCTATTAAAGAACGCTTACAATCTCAGGTAGTATCTTTGTGCTACACCTAAAGTGGCCTTCTATTCAAAAAATGGTATATTCCATTTTCCAATGTTAGCCATGAAAGCTCTTAAAATAGTGTTTGATTTAAAGGTCTTCAAGTGCATGTTATTTGTCACAACACATGTATTATTGTGTCCATTGGTGTTGCCTTGCCCAGATCCGGTATTTATTCAGCTATCTGTGAGAGAGAGGGAACAGCAGCCGTTATCTCCAGTGATAATAGCACTCTGACATAAGAGGAACCGGCGGTTTGGGGCCAGAAGTGTTTTGGAGATGGGGCAGAGGGAAAAACAGAAAAGATCATCTACCGCTTGCAGAGTTCACAACATGGAAAAGCAGTGCAGAGCCAGTTGTGACCAGATTTTGCTGAATAAAAAAACATTAAAGTCATCATGAATGCACAGAGTGAGATAAATGCTTTAAAGCAAATCAGGCATTATATATTTATCTGGCATACACACACTCATACCACACACATTTTGTATCCATCAACTGCTTAGAGATAGCACTATGTTTCTAAAGTAGAAAACACTAACCCTAATCTAACCTAACCCTTGCAGAAATATTAGTGTATATATTTATATGATACTGGCATTAATACTGGAAAATGTGTTACAATTTCATAGTTTTCAACTTTTGAAACATAAAAAAAAGATGCATTTGGCATGAAAACATAAAACCAAAATTTAATGCATTGACATTTTGGGGTGTGTAAATGAGCACGTTAAAGCACAACTAAAGCTACAACGAAATAATTTAGTATAGCAGTCAACTGCTCCAGGCAATACATTTGTCCAAGGTTATGCTATGGAATCGATTATGCAATTGCTGAAGATGGCCAAGAAAAATATGTCACTGCATGGATACCAACTGTATCCCATCCTTGGTCAATCCATTACAGTTCATTGGACAACATGTGAATCTATCACTTTTATTTCACCCACTCTTCAGTTCAGCCATGTCATCAGCTATGGCAATCATATGGAAAAATCATCATGGTATCAAGCTATTTACAGTAAGTGAATTCAAAAGCATTTTTAGGGATCACCAGCATACTCATTGACAGGGAAATTATAAAGACACAGAATTATTGATTTAATACAGTCCTGTTTCATATCCAAAATATGCAGGAAACTCAGTGGCGTGTAATGATGACTGCAGATTGTCTGTATTGCATTGGTCGCTTCTCTTCTCCTGCTCCTCATTTGAGTGTGCAGGTCCTGTGAAATGGCTCATGACAGGAATTCAGGCATGTTCCCAGTTAGATAAGTCCGCTATTTCATTTTCCACTTATCTATATCCTTGAGCTGTCCCTACCTCCTTCCACCCGTTCTTTGTAAAAACACTGCACAGTATCAGATGTTTTTTAATTAATTGAGGGTTATTCTGCTTTAGGATATTTTATGTTATTGTCCCAATCTTGAGCTGTTGTTTGGCTGATTTAAAAAAATTGCATTTTGAAAACATTACATTCACTTTCGCTCAGTACTTGGGCACCACAATAAAAGGTCAAATAATTTTAAAGGGATAGTTCACCCAAAGATGAAAATTCTCTCATAATTTATCCCTCATGCCATCCCAGATGTGTATGACTTTCTTTCTTAAAGATTTTTAGAAAAATATTTTAGCTCTGTATGTCCGTACAATGCAAGTGAATAGTGATCAGCACTTTGAAGGTCCAAAAATCACAAATGGCGCATAAAAGTAATTCATCCGACTCCAGTGGTTTAATCCATATCTTCAGAAGTGATATGATAGGTTTGGGTGAGAAACAGATCAATATATAAGTCCTTTTTTTACTATCAATTTTAACTTTCACATTCTTCTTCTTCTGTTTTAGGCTATTCACATTCGTTGTGCATATTGCCACCTACTGGGCAGAAGGGAGAATTTATAGTAAATAAGTACTTAAATATTTACCTATTTCTCACCCACCCTTATCATCTCCGGAAGACATGGATTTAACCACTGGAATCGTATGGATTTGTCTGTTTTTCTTGCCACCTTTATGTGCTTTTTGAAGCTTCAAAATGTTGATACCCTTTCATTGTGTGGACCAACAGAGCTCAGGTACTTTTCTAAAAATCTTCATTTCTGTTCTGCAGAAGAAATAAATTCACACACATCTGGGATGGTATGAGAGTGAGCAAACTGTTAAAAATGTCTGTAGATTTACAGCCAATTTCTAACAGATATCTACTGTAATTCTTAAATACAGCCGTGACTAGTTTAACGGTAAATAGCTGTTATTTGCAAAGCATTTTGAGAAGATGAACATTTCAATCCTATTGCCATCTTGGTGAACACTAGTGACATTTTGAACCATATATTTTAAAACCCAAAGTGCAGTTTATGTCTGTGGCTTATTGTCAGTGTTCACGCTGTTGACACATAAAAACAATACTGGATCCAACCTTGTCAACCCCAGTGGTGGACGAAGTACACATACCATGTACTTGAGTTAAAGTAAAGATACTCAAGGTAAAATATTACTCAAGTAAAAGTAGAAGTGCTGCCTTTAATCATTCACTTGAGTAAAAGTACAAAAGTATTTGCCTTCAAATGTACTTATGTATCCAAGTACTATGATTTTTTATGGCCATAATTATAATTTGTCACAAGACTCTTGCTTAACTCAGTCTACATGAAGACTAATGTCACTCTCTGCCCCGCTTAAAATCATTGGCAACGCCATTTGTTTGGAACTATTGAGAGCTACACGAATCACGTGACCGCGCGGCGGCGAGATCACTGTCGCAACCGTCTATGTTCGCAACTCTCATATTTAACGGCTCTGGGGTGCGTTTCCCGTACAACGACGTAACTTGCTGCTCTACTACCTTAGTACGTTGCACTGTTGAAGAAATCAACTTGCTAGTCACGACTGTTTCCCGAAACCGTATTGTCGCAAATTGGTTGTTCAACCACGTTGGTTAATGATGTCACACATGTGGTGGAGTAAAAACTACTTTTAATGAATCTGTTTGCGATCTAATTAATGCTAGATGTTTTGCTATAAATTACGGATATGTCATCTGAGGACTATCTCATATTTTTCTCAGTTATTTGCTTTATTTCCAGATTCAATCATAGGCTCGTTCTTACGCACTAGAGCACGTTCACACATGCGCACTCTTCAAAAACGGTGCTTTAAATCTATTGACAAACTAAAAGACATGAAGGACATTTGTATGTCTTCTAAATAAAAGATACTGATTGTACTGAATGTCATCTTGCTTATTTGGCTCAAGATAATAATTTATTAAGCCCACATGTTATAATAACAAGAAACTCTGCTTCTAACCACAGGTCGAGAGCTGTCGTTCCAACCACACAACTCTGCGATCCTGTTTGCGAATGTTCGTTGGAACGATGGTTTCGGGAAACACCGACTGGTTGAACTATGATGATAACGACGGAACTTGCGACCATAGTTGGCTAACGATGCTTTTGGGAAACGCACCCCTGGTTCGCGCTTAATAGTTGCCGCCAAGGCAAGTTCAAAACAAAGCGCGCGCGCTGTACTGTGATTGGTGTCTCGTTTGACCAGTTACGTTTTTATCCACTCATAAATAAAAAGGAACGACTGATTTTGAAAATGTAGTAGAGTAAAAAGTAAGATATTTGACTTTGAAATGTAGTGGAGTTAAAGTAAAAGTCTCCCCAAATGTAAATACTTCAGTAAAGTACAGATATGCAAAAAAGCTACTTAAGTACAGTAACGAATTACATTTACTTCGTTACTGTCCACCACTGGTCAACCCTCATTCTTCACTTAAAAAACTTTTTAACCAAATAAACAATTCTGTATAAATGCAAAATAACAGTATTGCAATGCATTGTGGGATTCTAAAATTGTTCAAACAGATCAGGCCTTGTACTTGAATAAGTAATATATGCTTGGGTAATGCATCAGGGTTTTATGGGGACATGTACAGTTTTCAGAATTATTAGAGTTCTTAGCACTATTTAGTGTTTTGTTTAAAGTCAATCAAAGTGACTGATGTTCCCTTGGGATTGTGTTAATGTGTAGTAGGCACTGTGTTACTTGGAAGGTAAAAAAGCTAAACTAAAGATCAGACTTTTAGTCTTGTCTTAACTTGTAAATGCCACTAAATGAGGCATTAGCATTATGTTATTATACTCTACATAAGTAATTGAATTATTAACATTCAAGAAGAGTTTTTATTCTGAGTATCTATTGTTAATGGTAAACAAGTAAATTGTCAATTAGACACTGTGACGAGGAGGAGGGTGGGGCCGGGCCGTGACTATGCATGCCCGGCCCCTAATCGGGCTAATCAGCCGAGGAGAGGGGTAAGTGCAGCAGAATGCGGCAGTTCAGGATAGGGAGAGCCAAATGCAGCTGCAGTGCAGTTTTATTTAAGTTTTCATGAAACCATTATTTTCACGGTTCAGCTGGCTCCAGCCTCCACCTTTCCCATGAAGCTAGTAACCTTGTTACATTGGGGCGCGAAAACCGGGAAGGAGGAGAGATGCACTGTCATGGAGTCCTCGCCTCTACCAGCCAACCAAGGAGCAGCCACGGCCGTCCACCCGGAGAAGGAGACACCTGAGGCAAAGGAGGGAGGAGTGTGACAAGGACAGTGATTACTGCAGTGGAATGCGGCAGTTCGAGAGAGAGAGCCACATGCAGCTACTGTGTGCTCATTTATGTTCTGTGTCTTTTAGGGATGGGTGGATCGATACTAATGTATCGATACTTCTGATATTAATGTGGTATCAAGAATATCCTCACATTAAAAAATTTCGACTCTAAAGTTTTTTTTTAACTAGTGATCTTATTATGTAGAAAACATTAATATTAATGCATCTCATAAGCTTCAATGTGAAAAAAATTATTATATTAGTGAATTCTTGTATGTCACTGGAACTAGTTTTTCTTCCACGCATCTTGACGCACAGAAAAGCTAAAATACACCAGCAAACAGACAGCGCTCACCCTTTTAGTCACAATGTCGTTCAAAGAGAGAGCAGTGCTTTCCTGAGGTAATGACAGAAAAACAGCATTTGGAGTTATTCTCATTAAGTGATGACAAACCTAGACGTGACATGTATTTTAATGGGCTCATAATAAAGTTACTCATTTTATCCAAAGAATTAGTAAAGGTATCAGTATTGGCCTAAAAGTACTTGGTATCAGATAAAAAATTTTTTTTAAAAGTCGCATTGACCATCTCTAGTGTCTTTGTTTAACATTTAGTTCCCAGAAAAACAAAACATAAATGTACCTTTAAAGGCCCACAACAATTACAGTATGTACCCAAACTGAGTTATAAATTCTTCATAAACATGTTATAACTAACTAGAGAACAAAAAAGGTCCACTTGAGGGTACCACCTCAATAAAGTTAAAGCAGCTCTATCTCAACCCCACAATCTTAGCTCTGCTCACACATTGTTTTTACCTCACAGTCCGATGCCATTGAACCGGACTAGCTGGTAAATGTTTGATGGTTTGGGGTACTCTGGACCAAGGACACCATGATAAATGGACTTGATCTGTGACAATATGCTCAAGCAGAATGCATGTCACATGGAAAGTGCTTGGATTCACAAGGCCTTGAATAGAATATTAATGGCGTGAGCCCAGCTGTCATGGTGCAGGCTCACAAATCAATTGTGCAATGAAGACTCTTTTCCCCCATCATGGGGAACTTTTACCTATGGCAGATCTGTTCTGAATGGTTCTGAAGGAAAAAAAAATTACTGAGGCCAGGACCATCTTTCTAAGGATACCAGTGAATGGAGCCATAAAAAGAATAAAGGTAGATAAAGGCATGCAATACACTTTTCAAATTTAGTTAATATGACTGTTTTTCCAACAAATAAAAAAAACTGCTGCTGTTTTATCTGTTTCAGCTTCAGCTCTGATTGTGTCATGAGATGGATTTTAAACAAACAGTGCCTCTTTATTCTTTGTATCTCGCAGGCTGACAAGGTGGTCAAACAAAATCATTGATAATTTGAATATAACAAGCTAAATGCAGAGGAAACTAGCAGAGCATGCAGGAAAGGAGATGGAAATATTGTCTTTGAGACAACAGGGATTAAAGAGGATTAGAATGTCTACCACACTATATCTTGTTTAATGACTAATCCATCTTCCTTTAGTTTCTTATGCTACAATGCTGTCCACAATCTGGCGAAACCTGGCTATTTGGTCATTGTGATTTTGGAAAATTCTGCATTAAATGTCAAAATATCTTTTGTGGATTTAAAAATGTTCAGACCTTTAAAAAGATACATTTAAAGTTGTCATCTTGATGCCATACTTTTTTAAAATACCTGAAACTTAGATCTTCTTTCAAACAAGGATGGTGGCATTGCTTTGTGTTTAGATGTGGTTTGGGAGATGATGAGTTCACCCAAAACTGTAAATTCTCTCATCATATACAGTATAACAAATTTCCTCTTAAATTTACAGTATTATACTGGCAGCAATTTACTGCAAATATACAGCACACTTAATGTATGCTCAAATTCAGCTTTTTAATGAATTCATAAAAAAAAATGGCAGATACAGTTTTTCAAAGTAATTACAGTACAGTTCTACAGTACTATGTTGTTGCTTCAATTCCCAGGATGCACTGCGGCATGAATAAATTATATACTATTTATTGGTTTATTTTGCTGTTGTTTTTGCTGCAGTTTTACTTGTTGTAATTTGATTGTCACCATTGTTGTGTTTTGTATGCTGTCTGTAACAAGGTTACTCGCTTCATGGGAAAGGAGGAGGCGAAAACCGGCTTAACTGTCAAAATAACGGTGTAATGAAAACTTAACGGCACAGTACCCTATTTCTGAATATTTACTTGCACTTTTAGATATATTAGAATATAGATAACCTATTAATATAAATATTAAACTATTTTGCTCCTTTAAAAGATATGCTCTTTTTGTAGGTTAAAGGAATGGTTAACCCAAAAGTGAAAACTATTATTTACACACACCGTTATGTTGATCCAAACCTATTTTTGGTTGAATGACAGCTTCAGTCATCATTCACTCGAATTGTGTGGACAAAAAAGATACTATGACAGTGAATTGTGACCGAAGTCTCTATCATTCTGCTAAACAGAATGATAGGGGGTGTAAGTAAATGATGACAGATCTTTCATTTCATCACAGAACCCCTGGTTGTGACGTAATGAAGCTAGGAAGCAAGTTGCAAGTTGACAATTAGTTTATTGACAGTCAAATTGAGAAGATAGGGGAAAAGTCCGGGGTGATGGTCTAGTGGCGCAGAGTCTCCAATGGTCAGATGATCGTGGTGAGAAGAGTGAAGAGAAGTGTTGAACAGACACGGCGAATCCGGGTAACAGCAAACAGGACACGAAACAGGGACAACGAGGGAACTGGACTGGAACTCTGAAGAGCGAACAACACCGGACATCACAAACAACGATCTGACAAGGAGATGAGAGAGTGGTGAGAATTTAAAGGGAATGGGAATGAGTAACAGCTGGTGAGGGGAGTGATTGCGGCAGAGCGCTAATCATAGTACAAACAACACGCCCACACATTCACGCACCCACACAACACACACTAAGAACAAGGCACGAGACAAGGAAGAGACATAGGATTAAATACCGTGACAGTACCCCTCCCCTAGGAACGCCTCCTGGCGTTCCCAGGCTCCCTTACCTGCCGATTGTAGTCATCGATAAGGGAGTGATCCAGAATGTCTCTGGCCGGTACCCAACCTCTCTCCTCCGGACCGTAACCTTCCCAGTCCACCAGGTACTGAAATCCGCGTCCCCTCCGTCTTGAGTCCAGAATACGGTTGACCGAATAAGTAGGTTCCCGTCTACGAGTCGCGGCGGGGGAACCGAACCGGCGGGTTAATGCGGGAATAAAAGACGGGTTTTATTTTGGATACATGAAATACGGGTGAATTCTCCTGTACGCTGGAGGAAGGTTGAGGCGGACTGCCACCGGACTAACGATCTTGGTGACAGCGAACGGGCCAATAAATTTAGGTGCAAGTTTATTAGATACGGAACGTAGAGGAATGTTCTTAGTAGAAAGCCACACTTTTTGACCAACGACGTATACGGGAGGCCTAGACCGGTGGCGATCAGCTTTGGCCTTGGTGCGTGACCCCACTTGGAGTAGAGTCTCCGGGCCCTAGTCCAAGTGCGGTGACACCTCTGGACGAAGGCGTGAGCGGAGGGGACCGCGACTTCGGATTCCAGACTAGGAAAAATAGGTGGCTGGTAACCTACACTACACTCAAACGGAGATAGGCCCGTGGATGATACTGGTAACGTGTTGTGGGCGTACTCAACAAAAGACAGTTGCTGACTCCATGAGGAAGGATTCTTGGATACCAAACATCGTAACGTTCTCTCCAGATCCTGGTTGGCTCGCTCAGATTGACCATTGCTCTGGGGATGAAACCCTGAGGACAGACTAACAGTCGCTCCCAGTAATTTACAAAATTCTCGCCAAAATTTGGACACAAATTGGGGTCCTCTGTCAGAGACCACATCTGTCGGGAGGCCATGTAGCCGAAAGACGTGGTCAATGACAATCACCGCTGTCTCCTTGGCAGAGGGTAATTTGGGCAAGGGAATGAAGTGGGCCGCCTGAGAACCGGTCCACCACGGTTAAAACTACCGTGTGTCCCTGTGAGGGTGGGAGGGCGGTGATAAAATCTAGAGCGATATGGGACCAGGGTCTCGATGGCACCGGCAGCGGTTGAAGTAACCCGTCTGGGGGTCGATTGGAACTCTTACCAGTGGCGCAGACTGAGCAAGCCAAAACAAAACTGTGAACGTCACGAACCATCAAAGGCCACCAGAATCGTTGCTTGACTAAAAACTTAGTTCGATTAACTCCTGGATGACAAGCCACATTAGAACAATGTCCCCACTGAATAACGCTGGACCGTAACCCCTCCGGCACAAACAAACGGTTCGGTGGGCACCGAGCCGGGGCGTTACCCTTCTAAGGCCGTCTTGACCTTCGATTCGATCTCCCATGTGAGTGTAGAGATGAATAGAGTCTCTGGTAAAATGCACTCGGGAGTAGACGGGCGTTCGGAGTGATCAAAAATACGTGATAAAGAATCGGGTTTGATGTTCTTGGAACCCGGGCGGTACGAGAGAGTAAAATCAAAACGACCGAAAAAAGAGCCCACCGAGCCTGCCTGGAGTTTAATCTTTTAGCTGTGCGAATATATTCCAAATTCTTGTGATCGGTCCAGACGATAAAAGGTACCCCGAACCCTCCAACCAGTGGCGCCATTCCTCCAAAGCTAACTTGACTGCCAACAACTCTCTGTTACCAATGTCATAATTACGTTCGGCCGAGGACAAGCGATGAGAAAAAACGCGCAAGGGTGTATCTTGTCGTCTGAAGGAGAACGCTGGGATAGCACTGCGCCTACCCCCACCTCTGATGCATCGACCTCCACCACGAACTGACGTGATGGATCAGGGGTTATCAGGATGGGGGCTGAAACAAAGCAACCTTTCAGTTTGGCAAACGCAGCCTCAGCTGCGTCTGACCACCTGAACGTTGTTCTGGGGAGGTCAGGGCGGTCAGAGGTGTGGCTAGTTGACTGAAATTGCGAATGAAACGCCGGTAGAAATTGGCGAACCCCAGGAATCTCAGTAGGGCCTTACGAGACTCTGGACTTGGCCAATCTACCACAGCCTTGATCTTCTCAGGATCCATGCGCATTCCCTCAACCGACACGATGTACCCTAAGAAAGGAACAGACTGTGCATGAAAAGCGCATTTCTCCGCCTTGACAAAAAGCCCATTCTCTAGCAATCTCTGAAGCACTAGCCGGACGTGCTGCACATGTTCCTGGAGAGAAGAAGAAAAAATCAATATGTCATCCAGGTAAACATATATGAACTGATCAACCATGTCTCGCAGCACGTCATTGACGAGTGCCTGGAAGACCGCTGGGGAGTTGGACAAGCCGAACGGCATGACCAAGTACGATGGGGGCAAGAGGAGTGTCCAGTATGTAGAAGGAGATGGTCTCGGTGTGATTGCCTGACGTGACGAGAGTGATGTCTTCAGTGGCTAGGGAAATGGTGGGAAGTTTCTGGCCATTGAGGGCGTGAACAGCGATCCGGTGAGTGAGAGACTTGAGGGGGACTTGGTGGTTGAGTGCAAAAGTGTAGTCCATGAAATTTCCTTCGGCCCCAGAATCCAGAAGTGCTCGACAGTCGTGACGGTGATTAGACCATTGAAGACTTACCGGAAGGAGGGTAGATGTGGATGAGGTCTTCTCGGCGGAGATCCCACCCGATAGTAGCCTCATACTTGCTATCGGGCGGATCCTTTTAAAGGACAGTTGTAGGCAAAATGTCCAGCACCACCACAGTACAAACACAGTCCCTGGGATCTCCGCCTTTCCTTCTCCTCCCGGGAAAGCCGGGCTCGACCCACCTGCATGGGTTCGGGATCACAGACGGGGCTGAACGCGTCCCCGCCTCCAGAACATTGACCGCCTAATCCTCTCAAGGGGCGGTTGGTTTGTACTCGCTGTTCCATTCTGGATAACCTTGCGTCCACTCTAAGTGCCAAGGCGATCAAATCGTTTAGCTTGGTGGGGAGATCCATGGCGTATATCTCCTTTTGGACGCGATCAGCCAGCCCATGCAGGAACATGTCCCACTGCGCCTCCTCGTTCCATTGGCTCTCCGCCGCTAGCGTCCGGAACTCGATAGAAAAGTCTGATACCGATCTCTCCCCTGACGCAAGTCGGCCAGCACTCTGGCTGCCTCTCTACCGGAGACAGCACGGTCGAAAACTCGCTTCATCTCCGCGGAGAGTGCTTGAAAAGAGGTGCAGCATTCATCTTGATTCTCCCACACCGCCGTTCCCCAAAGGGCCGCTCTCCCAGAAAGTAGCGTCAGGACAAAAGCGACCTTGGTTCTTTCATCACAGAATGTTCTGGGTTGTAAAGAAAAATGCATTGAGCATCGTGTTAGAAAAGCTCGGCAAAAATTAGGTTCACCTGAATATAGCTCTGGAACCGGTAGGCGGGGCTCCGACTGGGAGGGGGCGCTGGTGGTGGTTGAGGAATCAGCGGTGCGGGTGGCGCAGTGGGAGCTCGCAGAAGTTGAATTTGCTGGGTGAGTCCGGACACCTGCGCCACTAGAGCCTGGACAGCGCGAGCCGTGTCATTGAGATTCTTCTCCTGGTTCTCCATACGAAGTCTGCTGTTCATCACGAATTCTTCTAGGCTGTCTGAATTGTTACTCGCTGCTTCCATCTTGTGGTCAGATCGTTCTGTGACGTAATGAAGCTAGGAAGCAAGTTGCAAGTTGACAATTAGTTTATTGACAGTCAAATTGAGAAGATAGGGGAAAAGTCCGGGGTGATGGTCTAGTGGCGCAGAGTCTCCAATGGTCAGATGATCGTGGTGAGAAGAGTGAAGAGAAGTGTTGAACAGACACGGCGAATCCGGGTAACAGCAAACAGGACACGAAACAGGGACAACGAGGGAACTGGACTGGAACTCTGAAGAGCGAACAACACCGGACATCACAAACAACGATCTGACAAGGAGATGAGAGAGTGGTGAGAATTTAAAGGGAATGGGAATGAGTAACAGCTGGTGAGGGGAGTGATTGCGGCAGAGCGCTAATCATAGTACAAACAACACGCCCACACATTCACGCACCCACACAACACACACTAAGAACAAGGCACGAGACAAGGAAGAGACATAGGATTAAATACCGTGACACTGGTAGGCTAAACAATTTAGTAATTTTCATTGTGTTTTGATATCAGAATGATAACGACTTTTATTGGACGTAAATAATGCGTAATTGTAACAGGATGACATCATAAAGAGCTGATTAATGTTCTGTATCTAAGGTGAGTGATAAACGTCTTCACATCCAGAGGACAGTGATTCAGCAGTGCAGACATGCCAAGTGATCCCAGCTCCCCTTTTGTGCCATGTTAGTGAACGCCAAGTCCCACCTCCTCCATCCCTCTCTTTTCAGCCCTCCCCTTGTCTCTCTCTCTCTTTCTTGTGCCTCTGTCCGCTACCTCCCAGGCTGTTTGTCTCCAATAGTGATGTGCTGAGAACAATGGTGAACTCTTTCTTTGTACCATGAAGTGCTATGGAGGCAAGGACGTATGAAAGAGAGCTTTCAGTAAAAGCCTTTCAGAAATGATGGGAGACATTTTTCTCTGTTATAACAGTTTTGTTGAGTGTAGTCATTCTGATAACAAGTGCCACGCATCATTTAGAGAGATAATTGGGTTAACGTGTAGCTATTGCATGAACTCCTGTAATTTTTGTTTGTACTACAATCTCTATTTTAGCCAGCGGATTTAACATTGGAATGGACATTTTAAAATGAATAATTACAGCTGTTGCATTATTCTTGATTAGAACGAGTGTTTGTCCAGTACCTTTTGTACACTGAATAAAAACATCCAAATAATACCCTATAATTTGATGATTAAAATTCAAGGTTCATATTCAGCACTTGTCTATTTTATGGAGCACCAAAAATGTTTTAATGTGTTTAACCACAATTTAATTTCTTAAACTTTTTATATTACATTTAATACATATATTATATTTTGTCACAAATGTGATTACAAGAAAAGTTGGTGGGGATTATTCAATAGTTTCATAACTTTGGTAGGGACATTTCCATACCCAAATCTTCACCCATGATTTATAGTTACAAACAGAAGGAACGTGAGACGCCTGTTGAATGTAATTTGAAAGTCTGCTGTGATGGACAGCAGCACGATTAGCTTAACTGTGACCTTAAGGATTAATGTCCAGTGACCAAGCTCCCTCATACATATTACATCAGATTATTAAGTGACTGTGGTTGTGTGGTGGCACAAATCACTTTCAAATGTGGCCCAGTGAAGGCTTTTAGGCCAGGATAGCTTGCCACCCAGGCAGTATTTGAATGGAGTTTTGAATTTATTGAACTTTTGAGGGACAAATGTTTGGCTAACCTCTTATAAGAGCCAAGAGTTTGATCTCCACACACTCTTACTTTGTCAACTGTTATGTTTCATATTTGCTTTACAGAGGAAACGCAAACACCAAAACTTTTACCACTAAATGAATAACTAGGTCTTTTGAAAAAAAAAGAAAGGAAAGAAAATGACAAGAGATGAAGAATGGAGCAGATTGCCTCATGGGGGCCGTTATGTTGCGATCACATGACCAGTTGAATACTACTTGCACTAAAATAAAAAAAAATACAAATGTATTTTTGCTGCGTTTACTTAAGCAATTTACTTAATTATAATGAACTAAAGCGGCAAATGTTTTTTCCACATAATTTTGTCACAACCTAATTTGAATCTGTAAAATCGAAGTTAACTTAATACATCTGCGTTGGGACGAAATGAATACTTTTTGTGGTGTTAATGTAGCATTGATTAAACTTGGCTGGGGATTTCCATTTACCAGCATGCTTTGCATGGAACTCGATGGGGAGAGTAAATAAAACAAAATTAAGTGTAATTGTATGTGTTTTTGTGGAAGATGAATATAAAGGGGGATACTTGTTTGTATATAATGTTTTGTTCTGTTGAGATTTCTGACAGTTTCTGTTATGTTGGAGTTTTGGTGGTTACCATTATGTTGAAGAGTGGACCTTGCGCTAACGAGTAGTACAGGTAAACAGCCCAAAATATCTTTCCCTGTGTAATGCCAATGCCCAAAATGTATGTAAAATGTTGTGTTAAAAATTTTTTAAGTGCTTTTACATGCACTTTAAAAGTTTGATTTCAGTTGGACTAAAACAATATTTTGTCTTTTTAAAATGTCATGTAAACGTACCAATCTGATTTTTGCTAAGTTCGACAAACACACATAGATAATGTTATTGTAGCTTGGCTTTTTCCAGCATGTATACATGTTAATCAAACCCCAATTGGCATTGTGTGCATGCTCTGAAAGACAGAGGTGATGCGAGACATGTATTTAACACTTCCTCAGCTGACATCATTATGTATACTTGGATAAGGTGAGTGACTGATGAAGACTGTAGTGGGACTATGCACAAACCCACTGTAGCTTGACTGTTACTGTGCATGTAAATATGTTGACAGAATGTGTTTTTAAAGTATGGAGCAAAAATATACAATGAGTAAGTTTATGTTATCGAATGTAGTTTAGAAAAAGAAAAAAA